>NW_015177044.1:447832-470013 GCF_001447785.1 Gekko japonicus | reverse complement strand
CCGAGAGAGATCTACGCAGCATCAAAGAAAAGCCTGAAATGGTCCATTCCGGCCAGACGGTGGCAGTGGTGCGCTGCGACTGCGAAAAATGCTGACGACATCAAGCGACACCGACTAAAGAACGCTGCCGGAACACGTCTGATGCTTACAGCTGACCAAACTCCCTGTCGAATGCGAAGTGTGTGTGATTAAAAATGATATATGTTGTCCTCCCTTCCCCCATCATTGTTAGTCCCTTGTGAATACACGAGTAACTGTAAATCGCTCAGAGCCAACAGCTCTGCAAGGATTGAGCGATTAATAAATCGAAAGATTATTATTATTATTATTATTATTATTATTTATTGCCAGAAGACAGAGGATGTGCATTGCGTCCCTGTATACTGTCCCAGTGCTAATGAGTAACAGGGGCAGTGGAAAAGGGAGGGTGGGCATCAGGGAGCTACTGGAAGGAAATACTGTAAGAGTGTTAATGTTTTAAGCATGTCTGTATTTTGAGTTAAAACATAATATTGTTAATTGGGTTTGCCTGTGTCCTTTATAAAATTTATATCTCTGGTACCTGGCATTACATTTTATGGCACACATGGTCTGGCCTGACAAAGTGACATTTATGTCAGATCCGGCCTTCGTAACAAATAAATTCGACACCTATGCATGTAGAAGGTTGCCCTTACCCCTACAATGCACTCTTACGGCATAATGATGATACCTAATAGCCCTGAGTGCCCCCCCCCATTAAAAAAATCTGCAAGGGGAGTCACCCAGAGCTGAAGTAAAGATTTCTGCAGATCCATATTTGCAGAAAAAATATGTTAAGGGGTTTTGTTTTTTAAAAATGTTTGATTGAATAAAATAAAAAGTTGTAAAAATGCCAAAATCTCTCAGGACTATTTAATTAAAACCTCACAATATTACCTCATGAGATTTTAGATGTCATTTCTGATTTGCCTAGGCAACCAAGAAAACCAGCTGAGATTTCATGAGCATCCTCAAAGAACTTTGCCAAGGCACAAAGCAAGAAGAGAGACAGTGAAAGACAATCCATGGGGAGGGATATTCCCCCCTCTTCCGTGCATCTTCATGGATTCCCCCCTCATATTTATTTAAGGTCTCAGTGGTATCTACCACATCAGAGGTGACTTCCAGACAAGACCATAAACAAGTCATAATAATCACATAAATGAACCAAATACCAGCAATAAACTTCAGGCCAGAATAAAAGAATAATTAGAGGTTTCCTTAAAATACCATAACATTAACCAATTTGGTGTAGTGGTTAGAATACTGAACTAAGATCTGGGTGACTCAGAGCTTAGTTATACATGACATGTGACATAAGTCAGGTCAGAGGACTCACAGTCACAGTATATTGAGGAAAACTCACCTTGAAAACTGCTCCATTGCTCACAATGGCTTTGAGTGCTGTGAGGATGGGAGAAGCCACTTCAGCCTTCACTCCTAGCCATTTCAAATGGCTATGGGAGCCTTCCTTGGGCTCCACATGTCCTCAATTTTTAAGGTGAGCTCCCCCAATATATGTGTAACAATGAGTTGGGTTGGGCAACCCTCAAACCAACTCATGTCACATGCAATGTATAGTTGCTAGCTCAGGTTTATACATTTCCACTCTGTCATGGAAGCTTGCTGGATGACCATGAGCCAGTCATACACTCTCAGCCTAACCTATCCCACAAGGATGTTATGAGGATAAAACTGAAAGATGAATGATGTAAGCCAGCTGGGGTTCCCACTGGGGAGAAAAGCGGGGTATAAATGAAATAAATTAAAATAGTTGAAGGGCAATAGAAAACACACAGAACACACTAACCAAAATGCCAGGAAAACAAAAAATGTTTTCACCTGGCACTTAAAAAAAATGTTTTTACCTGACAAGCCAATGTGGGAAGAGAATTACATAACTGAGGTGCCACAACACAAAAGGCCCTGTCTCTGGTGCTTACTGTACTGCCACCATTGAGGGTCCACAGAACAGAGCTTGAGAAACAGACCTCCTTCACTGATGGGCAGGTTCATGTGATAGCTGGCCTTTGAAGTACTCTGGTCTCAAGCAATACACAATACATCTGATAATGATAAATATTTCTAAGTAACCAATTCCCACCCTCCTCCATACATTGCAAAGGTGAGTTGAGTCATAGCTGTTATGGTATATTTGGTAAAAGGGTTCACTTACATGACTGACAGCCTGAGCAATGCCATATCCAATACCAAAACTATGGTTAATTCACAGTCATGTTTTCTGTATTACCTAGGAAGTTCCCCAAGTAGGTTAAAGACCCCTAACTTACTCTGGGTGTGGCCTTGTTGTGTTGATTTCTTTATCTGAATGGGGGTGTGTGTGTGTTACAATAAGATATAGTAAAAAAAATGCATTTGTCATCTCTCATGGGAGCTGAGACTTGAAGAATTCTACTTTATGCACTAGCATTCTAACAGAACTTTTAAAAGGCTTCTGCAACAGCTCTTCAGAAGGCGAAACAAGGACAGGGTATCAGCAAACAGGGAATGCCAGGACCTGAAATGGACTGTTGATGCAAAGTTAACAGTAGGATCTGTTGCTCCGCAGAATAAATAACAAAGCGTGAAGGCGAGCGGTGGCACAAGGGATTTATCCTCTGGTTACAAGTAACATCTGAGCTGAACAGAACTGCTGTCAGTTCTAGCCCCGTGCTGGTGTGAGCTACCAGCCTTGTCCCCAGCTCGCCGTCCACCAAGCGGTTCGAAAGCTTCGGCGAGTAGATAAAATGGATACCACTCCTTAGAGAGGGTGGGCACACCCACCCCCCCTGGTGGGGGAGGTGTTAGCTGGTGAACGGAATGTTCAGCTCGTAAGATCGGAAGCCTAGAAGATCTCTTCGGCATCAAGAAGCCTGTAATGGCCAGGTGATGGCAGTGCGGTGCTGTGACCCGAAGAGTCCTAGAGAAAGAAGCTGATGTCATCAAACCATGCTGAGTGGGAAAAGGGCCGTCTGGAAAATGCCATCTGGAACATGACTGAGTTTACAACTGAGCAAAAAATCCCCATCGGTTGCGAACGTGTGCAATGTAAAGACTTATATATATGTTGTCCTCCCTTACCCCTATGAATCATTGTTAGCCCCTTGTGAATGTGTAACTGGAAATCGCTCAGAGCCAGCACCAGCAGGATTGAGCGATTAATAAATTGAAAGATTATCATCATCATCATCATCATTATTATTATTATTATTATTATTATTATTATCTAGGAGCTCATGTTTGAAAATGTAAAGAAAGATATGCATGCCAAGTCCACATTCCTGTATAAATATTCAGGAGTAATTGTTTACAGGGCAAGCACCCATGTTTCCTTGTGCTACTCCTGCATTGTAAACCAACGTTTACTTATGGTTTATGTTGAAAGTTGTACAAAATCTGTCTATTCAGATGAAGGGCAATAACTGAGAGCAAAATATTTCACAATATTCTGAAATATTGATGTCTTATTAAACAATATTAAAGCGCTCTTTTTCCAGTGGGGGAAAAGCTATATTATAATTTATCAGCAGTTTAGATCAGGAAAACATTCTAGCTAAAACCTACAATTAAGCCTGTATTATTTGCTGGAATCTCCATCAGGGCTTTTATTTTTTTGAGAAAGTACCAGTTTGTAAGCCTATCAGATTTCAATTTGCATGCAGGAACAGTGACATCTAGTGGACAGCAAGCTTTAAAAGATAAATAGAATGGATTCTATACTGGGAGATACTCTCCATCTGAGTTCTATTATTTAACACTTTCATGGCAAACTGTATCACATCAAGTCCAAAAATCTCATATATGACCTACAGCAAAATATACATGTGTAAGAAAAACAAAGATTTTTACGTCTACCAAACACACAAAGTAGTGCAGCCTAGATCCAAATGCAATGGTACAAGAATCCATTTAACATACTGCATTTCTGAACAAAAAAGCCACACATGAACACAACCAAGGCCTTGAATTAAAGCCAATAAAGTACTGAAGAACAGAAGCACAAGAAGAATGATCTGAATTCCAAATTGACATTGAATCTGCTCCTTGGGGTGAGGAAAATGGAACTCCTGCAAATTTCACTCTTTTATAGCCCTTGTTTTTTAAATCCTTAAATCGTTGTGCATCGTGAAATCTATATACTAATAGCCAAGACACCCCCTCTGTGTGGATATCTGAATCCATACATCGGGGGCACTTGGAGGGCAAAGAGATTTTCCTGCACACTTGGGGCAATCTCCAGGTGAGAAGAAAAATCTGAAAAGTTTAAAAAAGTATACAGGGGATACTTAAATCCCCCCAAAAAACTACAACTGCTTTCTCTGGGTATGCGCAGGGAACTCACTGAGGCGTGTGAACAGCTTGAGGGAAGCCACCACGCCACTTACCCTTGGAAACTGTGGGGTGCTGTGCAAGGAAACTCCGGGGACTTCGGGGAGTTTGCCTCAACACTGCCCCCCCACTCCATTTCTTCTGTCTGTTCCCAGCCTCATTTGTTTGGAATTAGTGGTGAAGACACTGAGTGCAGCTGTGAGCCCGGCTGCCCTTCGCCCTTTCCATCTATCCCCTGGTGAGGGCTCAGCCGCTCCCTCACCGGCAGCCTCCTCACTTCTCCCGAGGCTCCGTTGTGCTGGGTCAGACTCCCACAGCCTGGGTGCCATTGCCCAGATATGTGTTGGGGGAGCCTTGGAGACAAGAGAAGGACGGGGGGAAGGAAGCCTCAGCGATCCTGTCTAGAGCAGTTCTGAATGAGCCACCGAGAGAGGAAAGGGGTGGGTAGCCTTGGAGAGGTTGTCTGGAGCAGTTCTAAACAAGCCACCGGGGGTGGGGTGGGGGGAGTCAGTGGGTCTGGCAGCTGCAGGGGAACCTGGAGAGAAAGTGTATGTGTGTGTGATATGAGACCCGCCCCCGCGGGCGCAAGTATTGCAGGCGGGCACTGCTTATATATTCTAAACCCATTACACCTGGGCAATCATTACTTTAAATCAGGCTTCAACAAATCCCAGGTGCCATGTCACCATGGTGCCTAGAAATTTCACTGTGGCACCTAGTATTTTCAGCAATGATTTTATCACAGTGTCTCTCAACAATTCCCAGTGGAAGTACAACACTTATTTCTCATTTCTTATCTGAATACTTTTATTGTGTGACATACAAATAACTGTGCATGAAGTTGTTGCCATTGCTTGTTTATATGCAAACTTAAGTGTATACCATTCACTGGTGGTTGATGTATTAATTTCTTAATCAGTTGCTTTCAATACACTATACTGGTATACAGAGGTCATTTCGGGGGGAACGCGGGGGAACACAGTTCCCCCAGGTGAGGTACGGGGGGCGGGGCACATGATGAAGCCCCACCCCCTGTTTCCGTCCGCCCCGCTTCCGGCCCTCATTCAGCCAGGAGGAGGCAGGCAAAGAGGGAGGGTAAGTTGCTTCCTCCCTGCCTCTCCCCACCCCTGCCTGCCTGGGGCCAGGGAGGGCCTTCGCGGGGCTTCCTTGCACTCCCGCCGGCCTTGCAGGTCCACTGCCGGGCCCCTCATGGGGCTCGGCAGTGGAGCTGTAAGGCCGGCGGCGGTGGCCGGGACCGTTGGCGGCGGGGGGTGTGGCCTTATGACACACGTCCAGTGATGTCAGGGGGGGTGGCCTTATGACACACTTCTGGGGATGTCAGGGGGTGTGGCATATGCTAATGAGTTATGCTAATGAGTTCCCCTAGCTCTTTTTCTGCGAAATGACCCCTGCTGGTATATTTTCTATACATCTGTTTGGTGTAGTGGTTAAGAGTGCGGATTCTAATCTCAAACAACTGGGTTTAAGTCCTCACTCCTCCACTTGCAGCTGCTGGTGTGACCTTGGGTCAGTCACAAGTTCTTTCAGAGTTGTTCTCTCAAGAGCAGTTCGTGAAAGTGCTCTCTCAGCCCCATCTACCTCACAGAGTGTCTGTTGTGTGGAGGGGAAGGGAAAGGGGATTGTAAGCCACTCTGAGTAAAGAGTGGGGTATAAATCCAACCTCCTCCCCCTCCCTCTCCCCCTCTTCCTCCTTCTTCCTCCAGCATTCAATTAAACACATTTTTAATTTTTTAAATCAATATTGAATTATAAGTTTCAGAGGGTAGCCATGTTGCTCTGGAGCAGAACAGTTAGATTTGAATCCAGTAGCACTTTAGAGACCAACAAGTGTAAACTTTACAAGGGTGTAAGCTTTCAGACTCTCAAAAGCTTGCACCCTGAAGCTCTTGTTGGTCTCGAAGGTGCTACTGGACTCAAATCAGGTTAGGGTGATTGGTTAACTTTTGGTTGAGGTAATGAGGTGATGAAAGCTAGGGTAACCCCATTTTTAAAATACACTATAATTATTTTATCATAGCTTTAATGAAATTACAAGAATCTGTGAAGAGTTTAGGACTAGGTTTTGTGGCAGCAAAAATTAGAAAGCATGGTCATTATAATATGAAACTCTGAAGGCTGAAAAATGTATCTGGCTCCTAAATTGGGGGTTGGCTCTCAGAGTTTTAAAAAAACCCAACACCTTGTCAAGGTCTACACTAAATGGTCCTTAAACGGAGATCATGGCTATTCATTTACTACATTTCTATATCACTTCCCTCATTGCTCGAAGCAGTTTACAATAAAAAACAGTTTAAGAATCAACCAGTAACCTGACATATTAAAATACTAGATCAATTAAAACCAAGACAGGAAAAATTCAGCCTAACTCTGCCATGTGAATGGAACAAGAGACAATCCTGACTTCAGTTGGCAGCCCCTTAAATAAGGGTAGGCTCACCAATACTTGGGTTCCCAGCTCTGAGTTACAAAATACCTGGAGATTTGGGAGGTGGAGCCTGGGGAGGGACCTCAGCAGCTTTAGTATTATAGAGTCGACCTTCCAAAGGAGCCATTTTCTCTGGGGAGACTAAGCCCTGTTGTCTAGAGATCAGTTATAATACCTGGAGGTCTCCAGGAGCCACCTAGAGGTTGCCAACTCTAGTCACACCAGAGAACACTCTTGCCCTGACAGTCACAAAGCAAGGCTTGTTGTAAGGATATTAAAATCCATCTAGGCTCATATAATGAGAGGGGGTCCTTCCCTGATTCATGGAAGTAGGGGCCTCTCATGAGTGGGCAGGGGTAGTTTCATTTCACATGCCTCCTGAAGAAGTGAGCCAGTGACTCATGAAAGCTCACACCCTGCCACAAATTGTGTTAGTCAAGAAGGAGGAGGTGGAGGAGGAGGAGGTTGGCTTTATACCCCGCCCTTCACTCGAAGTCTCAGAGCAGCTTACAGACTCCTTCCCCTTCCCCTCCCCACAACAGACACAACATTTATTGCCTCGCCAAAAATAAGATCCAGTGTGTTACCTGCTTGGTGTATAGGAGCCAATTCGAATTGGGAGAGTCCCAGTGCTGTCATGGACTACACTAGGTCCCTGGCCTGAGAGGAAGCCACATAATCAGCATGGACATTAAAATCCCCCAAGTCTAGGGCGTTCCAATGCCCAGCCTGAAATAGCCTCCAACAATCCTGGCAGGGTATCTGTTGGTGCGTTAGGGGGTCAGTAAACCAAACTCTCCTTGGCTTCCCATACAAGGCCAACACATTTAATGCTGACAATTTTTGGAGTGGGCAGTGCCCTGAGGGAGAAAGGCTCCCAGATAAGCACCGCTGCCACCCCGCCGATTAGTCTGTGACTGGTGAAGGACCGAAAAACCCAGGAAGGCAAGCTGGTTCAGAGCTAAAGTCTTGCCTTCCCTCACCCAAGTCTCAGTCACACATGCCAGGTCTGCATGCCACACTGCCAGATAATCTCATAGAACAGAAGTCTTGTTGTTAATAGACCTGGCATTAGACAACTCCAGTGTTGGAGAAGGGTATGTCTTCCTAGCCCCACAAGTAGCATCTCTTGGGATGGGATGCAGGCAGGAAGGAGATCGAGTATTTCCTTCTGTAGGAAGCAAGATTGACAATATATTTCAGATAATTAAGACCACATCAGGGAATCTTATTTAGCTGGACCCTTACCTTGTAGAGTATTTGACATAATAGTTAATCCGATCATACCTGTGGCTGTTGCACCACAAGGATACGCTTACTTCAAAGCAACTTGTCCCAGTAAGTTGTCTGAAACGCTGATACAAGAGATAAATTCCTCTGTTGTCCAGACCAGCGACTCTGTACTAGACATAATATGCAGACTTTGGCAAAGACGTAGAGCTGGAGTAGTAATTAAGGGAAAGGAATGGGTCAGGGGCTTTGAAAATTGAAGCTATGTCTCATTTCTACCTTCTTGACAGCAGCTTTACGACTCGGAGGAGCAATCTTCTCATAGAATGAATCGGACCCCAGGTACAAGGTATGATCACCTGCCACCCATCAAGCAGCCCAGTCCAGATTGCTGTGTGTCATGACTAGACAGCAGGTGAGCTACAAAAAAAAAAAAAAAATGCGCTGCCTAGTCATAACACAAGCAAGCCATTCAACAGACTACCAAGGAAAACAGAAGCATAGACAGGGTTTTTACATTTCTGTTGGATAGTGTCCATTCTGTCACTATTGGCAACATACAGACTTCCTCCTCTCCCCCACCATACTGCAGAGATTTTTTTAAAAAATTGTATTGGGGAGGGGAGTTCCAAGGTGAGGGGCAACATATATATGGTGTTGAGAAATCTAGAAATCTGTGTCTAGAAATGCTGTGTTAACGCACCCTGCAGCTCCTCAGTCCCAGTTGGGGTTACTATCTGGCCTGCAGAAAACTTTTGTGTCCCTTGAAGAGGGGCATAATGTGCAGGAAATGGGCAGCTGAAGCTTTTCATGGCAGGGAGGCAAATAACACCACCTGGTATATAACATCTCTCTATACCAGTCTCTATTAAAGCCTCTGTTAAAGGGACACGGCCCTTTTCTCCGGGCCTATTGGCAACCATACCACAGACTCTACCAATCTTTGCTTTTTGTAAGGCCAAAAACATCTGGACTTCCAATCATGGAACTCCAGTACCGCATGTAGCCTGGTCTGGATAGTGCTTGTGTTGGCTGGGCAACCTAAGGACTAATATAGGCCAGGCTACACAACAGCACTTCACATGAGAAAACTGTACCTGGGTAGCACCACTTCAGACTGCATTTAATCATTGTATTTTTTTTTTTTAAGGGGGGCTTTCTGTACTCACAGAAAGTTTGCAATGTATTCCATATAGGGGTCTCCTGTTCCTGCTGGGGCATGGGACACAGGGCCTGGGACCTGTATCCTGTTGCTCCTCCTGTGGGGAAAATAATAGCTACCAGTGACAATATGACATCGCTTTTAGGGAAAACCCAGAAGTGACATTAGTCTGCTTTAAGAATCTTGAGGTTCTTGTGATTCCTAGAGAGGTACTATAGCCCAACAAAACCTCCACTCATGTCTCCACCCCCTGGACCCCCACTGATAGCCAGGCCACGCCTGGCAACCCTTCTTTCAAAGCAGAGTTACACTCTTCTAAGTCTATTCAAGTCAAAGGACTTAAAGAATATAATTGTGCTGTGATGACACTAGTGGTGTCAGAAAATCTAGAGTTTTCCTTGAAATGTATGTTTTAAATGTGTAGGGATGTTTTTCACGGGGAAATATTCAAAGGCATGACAAACACATGCACAGATTCTGCATGAAGCATCACTAGGTTTACCATTTTGCTACGGTAAAGACCATGGAGATTTGGGAAATTGCCACAGCATCACCTGAAAGTAATGTCACATTCCCCCGGAACTCCACCCTCCACAGGCACTGGACCCCAAATCTCCTGGCACAGGGCTGGCAACAATAAGATCTGCTAACAGGGCCTCTCAGAGGTCCAGAGAGGGCCTGGCCACTTCTAAATGTTGAGGCCCCAAGACATAATAAAAAGAAAAGCCACATATGATACACATAAAAACTTATTGAAGGCCAAAAAATCAAGTGTCTAAATCTCAGGTCCCCTTTGATCTTGAAGCCCCCAGGCCTCCCCCCACATTGGTTCCGAATGTTTGCAAAGATCATGCCTGAGAAAGAGAAGAAGAGTTAGAACAACAGTCTTAACTTGCAGGAAATTTATCTCTGCGTAATAAAAAAAATAGTCAGGAGGATGGAACAGGAAGATTTTTGTAAAAAAGAGAACACTCTCAGGAAAGCCAGCTACAGTTATGTACAAATGCCTCTAACTGACCAAATACAAGAAAAGAAAGAAAGAAAGAAAGAAAGAAAGAGAGAAAGAGAGAGAGAGAGAGAGAGAGAGAGAGAGAGAGAGAGAGAGAGAGAGAGAGAGAGAGAGAGAGAGAGAGAGAGAGAGAGAGAGAGAGAGAGAGAGAGAGAGAGAGAGAGAGAGAGAGAGAGAAAGAGAGAGAGAAAGAGAGAGAGAGAGAGGGAGGGAAATAGAGAGAGAAAGAGAGAAAGAGAGAAAGAGAGAAAGAGAGAGAGAGAAAGAGAGAGAGAGAGAGAGAGAGAGAGAGAGAGAGAGAGAGAGAGAGAGAGAGAGAGAGAGAGAAAGAAAGAAAGAAAGAAAGAAAGAAAGAAAGAAAGAAAGAAAGAAAGAAAGAAAGAAAGAAAGAAAGAAAGAAAGAAAGAAAGAAAGAAAGAAAGAGCTTCAGGAGACTACACTACACGATCTTAGCCAAAAGGCCAAGAAGCGATCTCTGGAGATCAGTTTGCATTCCAGAACTCCAGGCCTCACTTAGACGCAGGTATGCCTAGTAATTCTGTGAGGGAGAGGGATGATTAATTGATTCCTTTCTACCATTTTTCCACTTTATCTCTACAGCGCCACCATCCAGCAACTCCTCTCCCTCATGGGGTTCTAAACTTGTATTTCTAGAGATATAGTTTAGCACTCTGACATTTCTATAAGAAGTGTGCTTAAACATTAAATATGCTTAACAGTTGCCCTAGGGTTGCCAACTCCAGGTTAGTTGGAGCCTGGGGAGGGCAAGGTTTGGGAAGCAGAGGGACCTCAATGGGGTATAATACCATAGGTGATGCTGGGGGTAGCTGCTTGACCCTGTACTGCTTATGCTATGGGGTTCTACAGGGTTTCATCTTATCCTCCATGCTATTTAATATGTACATAAAATCATTGGAAGAGGGATCTGGAGTGGGGTGCCATCAATATGTGGATGACACCCAGCTCATTTTTACCTTAACAACTAAGTCAGGTGGGTCTGTGGAAGTCCTGAATATGTTCCTGGAGAAGGTAATGGGATGGATGGGCGCAATAAACTGAGGCAAAATTGAGGTGCTGTTGGTCAAATGGTGAAGATGCTCAGGGACTGTGGAGTCAGCCTGTTCAGGAATGGGTTGCACTCCCCCTGAAGGAACAGGTTTGTAGCTTGGGGGTGCTACAATCACTTGGCCATGGTTGGAGGCTCATGTCTCCTCCATGGCATGTAGTGCCTTTTTATCAACTACAGCTGATTCGCCGGCTATAGCCATGCCTTGAAAAGTGTGATCTGGCCACAGCAATACATTCTCTGATCACATCCCAGTTAGATTACTGTAAAGTGCTCCACATGGGCTGCTTTTGAAAATGGTTCACAAACTTCAGTTGGTTCAAAAGGCAGTAGCCAGGCTATTGTCAGGGGTTGGTTACAGGGATCGTCTCACCCCTGTACTCAGGGCTTTTTCTATTTTTTGGAAAAAGAGGTGCTGGAACTCTCAAGAGGGAAACTCAGGAACTTTTAAACATTTTAAAAAGAATTTTGTTGAAGAGATTCCAGAACTCTGTTCCGGCATGTTCCCCCATAAAGAAAGCCCTGCCTGTACTGAAAGACTTGCCTTGGTGACCCATCTATTTCTGGGCACAGTTCAGAGTGCTGGTTCTTACCACTGAGGCCCTCAATGGCTTGGGTCATGGTACCTGAAGGGCCATCTCCTCCCATCTGTCTCCGTTCTCTGTGCCCCTACCTTCAGAGGAGTGGCGGGTGGCAACAAGAGACTGGGAGTTTTCTGTGGTAGCATTTCGCTTTTGGAATGCCCTCCCCTTGAGGCTGCTGGTACCTACTTTATTTTCTTGTAGATACCAGGATGAAACACATTTTAACCCCAGTTTTGAATTAGGATTTTTCTCTCAGCTTTTTAATGGTCTGCTGCTGTTTTATGTACAGTTTTCATTCTGCTTTGTCCAATCACTTGTTTTAATGGCTTCCTTTTCACAGCTTGTTTTTTATATTGGAGTTTTTAATTGTAAGCCACCTCAAACAGAACTCTGAAGAGGCAGCTTAGAAATATACTAAATAAATAGGTCTCACCCACCCTCCAAAGCAGCCAACCTGGACGTTGGCAACCATAGGATTGTAGCAGGGGTCATTTTGTAGGAAAAGAGGTGTGGCTCATTAGCATAACTCATTTGCATATGCCACACCCCCTGACATCTCCAGAAGTGTGTCAGAAGGCAACACCCACCACTCAAGTTCCACTGGACTGTTTTGGATTGCTAGCTATTGGGGTGGGGGGAGAGAACATGCAGATAATCTGAATACACTTGGTCTTAAAGGTGCCACTGGACTGTTTTGGGCTGGGGGCCGGGGGGAGCTCTGCAACTTACCTGGCTGCTTCTTGCTCTGACTGAGGGCTGCTGGGAGCAGGGGGTGGGGCCTGTTGCACGTGCCCGCCCCCTGGGCTCTTTACTGCTGGAGCTCTGCTCCTGTGCGCTCCTGCAGGAAATGACCCCTGATTGTATGTGTCATCTGTGTGTGCATGTGTCTCCTTTTTTAAATGTCGAAGATGTATCCTTAGAACCTAGAACTTTCCCCACTACCCCCATCTTAGGGCTGGAGAGAAATTATGTTTTTGAAAGGTTAAACTTTATGTACACAGAGGAACATTTGATGTAGAAAATCTATGAGTTCTCAGGTAAAGAGATTTAACTATTTATTAAATTGCATTCCAGCAGGGAAGCTGCATTAGTCAGCTATAGCCCCCCTCCCCAAAGTTTTGAAATCTAACCATCTACGTATTATGGTAGACATTTCTGTGGTCCAGAGACTACTTCATCTGAGGTATGAAGCGCACTTTTGATGGGCAGGTATTGCAGTAACTGTTTACATGCACACAGCCTTCATAGTGATCATTCTCTTGCTGGACAAAGGTTGTAGTCAGAAATCAATTTACTAAGGAGTAGCACTATTAAACAGTGAGACTTTCTCCTCAATAAACATGGCACTTTGTCTGCCCACCTTACATTACATGTTAAATAGCTTTGCTAATGACATAGTAAAGGAGAGCTTTTTATTAATTATGCACTTACTAGGATTGCTACCCTGCAGTCTGGATTATGCACATAGATCTTCTGAGGCAAAGCAACTGTAAGACCTCTCACTGGTTCCATCTCTTATCCCAGGGGTCCCCAGCCTTTTTGAGCCTGTGGGCACAACCACAACATGGCCGTTATAGAGCCAATCCCAAAATCATTGACATGAAAGACAGACCCACACAGAGGAAGGCCAAGTGCAGGGAACAAGAGGAGTAATTTTAAAAAATACATTGGGGAAAAGAAGCGAGAAAGAGAAAACCAACACACTGTGGTGGTAGCTAGCCCCAAAACAACATTATTTTAATGTGTACAGCAAATCAGATACCCAACAGCCAATCAGAAGCCCTGTTGGACAGTAGCCCCACCTGGACCCACCCACTTTCTAAAAACACTTGGCGGGCACCAGGAAAGGTATCTGTGGGCACCATGGCACCATCAGGCACCATGCTGGGGACCTCTGCGTTATCCTGTCTTGAGGAGGAGGTGGGCAATAAAACCAAGGAGGGAATGCATGCGAGGAGCTGTGGGTGCCATCTCCCCGTCCCCTTTAATAGGAGTTGTAAATACCTTTCTCCAGAATCTGGGTTGCAAGGCCCCAACTAAGCCTGCCAGTCTCTATTTATGATCTGGAGTTGGGATGCCAAGTGCCTGCTTCAAGCAGCCAATCTCCCAATCAATGGACGCTCCTACCTGCCCTTGCCTCTCAGACTGGCAAGAGAAACAGTGGGGGACACAAATGTCACTGGGCTACATGCTAACATAGCACTCGGACATGATGTCAGATGTCAACAAAAATGCTCCAGACACTATGGCAAGGGTGTCAAACATGCAGCCCAGGGGCCGCATCATGCCCCCAGAGGACTTCTATCAGGCCCACAGTGGAACTGGCCATCTCCTGCGTCCAGTTCTGCTGCTGCCTCATAGCTTGCTTCGCCAGACTCTCTGAATCACTCAGCCATTTCATGTTTTAACCTGGGTCCTAGACTCAGAACTCTGAGCATGAGATTTCCGTGGTGAATGTCAGTAAATCAAAAGTAGGTTTGCATCTTACAGATACACACCTGAACAGCATACTCAAGACTGCAACAGCACAGACATTTTGATGCAATAATTCAGAGCAAGAGGTGTCAGTTATCAGATACTGTTAAATAAACAAAATATTGCAAGAGTGCTAATGTTTTAAGCATGTTTTTATTTTAAGTTAAAAAAAACCTTTGTGTTTGTGTCCTTTATAAAGTTTATATCTCCACTACCTGGCATTACATTTTAAGACACAAATGGCCCAACAAGGTCTCAGTTATGTTGGATCCGGCCCTCATAACAAATGAGTTCGACACCCCTGCTCTATGGTAATACCATAGAGTCTCAAGAACATCAGCTGATATCACGTCCTGGTTTTTGCTCAGAGGTGACATCAGCATGTAGCCAGATATCATTTCTGTCCGTTGCCTAGAGTTCTTGGGCCACTATGTTACGTGCATCACTATGTCACTTCTGGGGAAAACCTAGCAGTGACATAGGGTAACTCTAGGAGTCTCTGGAAACTCTATGGCTTTCCCCTGGAAGTGACCTAGCCAGGCATACAATGCCAAGTTCTTTTTTTAAAAAAAATTCTCCCACCACTGCTTGATGTGGCAGCAGGCAAGGACAGCAGTGGGCAGAAGGTCTTCTGTCCTAGTAGGAAGCCTTTCACAAAACCAACCAAGGACCCACGGTAAGTAGGAAAACGAACATACAACAAATACCATGCACAGATAATTATAACATATCATAAATAATTTTATATTTTTTGAATAATATTTTTACAATAAGCCTGGCAGCCCTACCCTTGCCTCACCCTGAAGCTCCTGAGATACCAGGTTGCCACCTGGAGTCCTCCCAGAATTACAAATGTCCTCCAGGCTACAGAGATCAGTTCCTGTGGAGGAGAGGGAAGTTTTGGAGGGTAGACTCTATGATACTACATCCCTGATAAGCTCCCTCCACACGCTCCACCCTTCCCAGGCTCCGCCCCCAAATTTCCAGGCATTTCCCAAGCTGAAGTTGGCGAGCCTAGACCCATCCTTTCCATTCACATTAGTGTAGGGGGTGGAGCTACAGCATCCAGGTGATGCTGATTCCCTGAACCAGCTCATTCTGTCCATGCTAGACTATACTGAATAGATGCATATGACTTACCTTTTGTATTTTGGGGCAGGATATTGGATAGTGTTGGACTAGGTCTGGAGAGACCTGGGCCCAAATGCTTACTGGGCAGCTTTGAGCTACTCATTATCTACCAACCTCACCTACCTCGCAACATTGTGATAATAAAAAGAAGGGAACCACTAAGCTCTGTGGGGAAAGGAAGGATTAAACATAATAAGTAAAATAATAACACACACACACACAAGCACCCATTTTCTTTTGCAATCAGTTCACACGAGATTGCCATGCAGAGGGCTTGGCAACCCTCCCAGCTGGCACCAGGAAGACTCATACCCAACGCTCCCTCTAAGCTGTGGAGTTTTGTGAGCAAAAATTCTACCTCGTGAGCTACTGGCATTAAAGTTGTGAGCGAGTGATTTGGCTACTGCATAAACTAGTTTGCTCTGGAGCCCTCCTTCCTGAGCGGAGACAAAAATCTGTGAGCCAGAGGCTAAAAACCTGTGCGCTAGCTCACACTAACTCAGCTTAGAGGGAACACTGCTCATACCAGCTAAAGCCTGGGGACAGCTTGCTGCAGTCAACAAGCCAATTCATACTAGGACAACTGGGGGAGGGGGATGTTACAGGACTGCAATAACTTCCACAAATGAATCTAGGGTTGCCAAGCTCCAGGTAGGCCTGGGGTTATCCCAGAATTTCACCTGATCTCCAGACAACAGAGATGTGATCTGAGGAACAGCAGTTTCAGAGGGTGGGCTGTATGGGACCACTTCTCTGCTGAGCTCCTTTCCCTCCCCAAACACTGCTATCCTTAGGTACTGCCCCCAGGAATCTCACCATCTGGAGTTGGCAACTCTAGGGGGATGAGAAAATACAGAGATGCAAAAAGGGTTAAACACGCCTTCCATTTGTTGATTCTTTTCAGCAAGGGCTTTATGTAGGCTTGCCAGCCTCCAGGTGGGGCCTGGAGATCTTTTGGAATTACAACGGATCTCCAGGCAAGAGAGTTCAGTTCCCCTGAAGAAGAAGAGTTGGTTTTTATACCCTGCTTTTCTCTACCCTAAGGAGTCTCAAAGTGGCTTATAATCTCGTTCCCTTCCCCTCCCCACAACAGGCACCTTGTGAAGAAGGTGGGGCTGAGAATTCTGAGAGAACTGTGACTGGCCCAAGGTCACCCAGCAGGCTTCATGTGGCGGAGTGGGGAATCAAGCCTGGTTCTCCAGATGCTGGCTCTGTAGAAAATGGCTACTTTGGAGGGTGGACTCAATGGCATTATACTCTGCTGAGGCCCCTTCCCTCCCCAAACTCCACCTGCCCCAAGACCCATCCTCCAAATCTCCAGGAAGTTCTCAACCTGGAGTTGGCAATCCTACATACCCCCTCCTGTACCTCCCCATTTTCTTCTGCAAATTCCCCTCCCTGACCATCTGGGCTTGCTTTCATCTGTGGGGTCCAGCTAAAAGTTTTAGAATAACCTTAGGGCATTTACAAGGCACCTTCAATGCAGAGGGGGGATAGTTAAGTATCCCTCCCTATTTGTCAATTCACTTCTGCTTGTGTTACAAGCACATTAGGCCACACCCCCATGTTACCAGAAGTGTGGTTATCCAGCCACACCCACCTTTTGCTTGTTATTCTGTTTACCTTGTTTGTTGTCAAAACCCAGGGCTTTTTTGTAGCAGGAACTCCTTTGCATGTTAAGCCACACACCTCTAATGTAGCCAGTCCTAATGAGTTCCTGCTGTTGGGTATGGCCTATTATGCTAATGAGTTCCTGCTGGGCGTGGCCAACTCGGGAGCCCGCCAGAACTCCGTTCCTGTGCGTTCCTGCCCAAAAATAGCCCTGGACTTTCTCCCAATGTGTTTTGCCTTCTCTAGCAGTCCCAGAGGAAGCAAAACACATGAGGGAAGGGGGGGAGGACCCAAAGCAAAAGGAAAAAATGAGTGACAAAAGTGACAGTGCGGAAGTAGCCCCTGTGAGGTAGGTGGGGCTAAGAGAGATCATCTGAGCGAACTGCCCTTGAGAGATGAACACAGCTGGAAAATGCATTCTTTCTGTTGCAAATCATACCCCAAAGCTGGAGTGCTGACTGGAGAAAACCCTCCTGTCCCTTAACTGAAGTCTTGATATGTGTGAAGGGCAGCTGAAGCTTTTGGGCATGGAGGTAAATAGTGCTACCTGGGAACAATGTTCCCTTTAAGTTGTGGGGTCTTGTGACCAAAAATTCTACTTTGTGAGCTACTGGCATTAAAGTTGTGAGCAAGAGATTTGGCTGCTGGATAAACTAGTTTGCTCTGGAACCGTCCTTCCTGAGCCAAGACAAAAATGTGTGAGCCAGAGGCTAAAAAACTGTGAGCTAGCTCACACTAACTCAGCTTAGAGGGAACACTGCCTGGGAAATATCCCATTAAGCTTCTCTACAGGGCATTTTTTCTCCATGCAGTTGGCAACTCTACTCTCACCACCAAGGAAGTCCAGGGTCTCGACACAGAGGTGGGCAATGGAAAACCACCTCTGTTAGTCTCTTGCCTGCAGGGTCAAACATAAATCGGGTGCAACTTGACAACACTTTCCACCACCAGAGCCCTCAAGATGGTGAACAACAATTTAAAAGACATTAAAAGTAGGCGCTCATGCAAAATGTTGGGTTGCCAATTTTAGAACCGTCTCCAGGAGCTGTGCCTTTACCCACAGACTGATGTACATGTCGTGGCAGAAGAGGACGTTTCATCTGCATGCTGTGGACAGCTGTGCCTACTGTCCTCTGCAACTCAAGCTGCTATGAAAGGCATAAGGAACAGACCCAGCTTAGATTTAATTAGATCAGCTGACAAGCCTAATAACAAACACTTTTGTTGTTGTTCAGTCGCACAATCGAGTCCGACTCTTCACGACCCCATGGACCAGATCCCGCCGGGCCTTCCTGTCTTCCGCCGTCCTCTGAAGTTTGCTCAGTTTCATGTTCATTGCATCTATGACACTGTCTAACTAGTTTAGCAGTATACTGTGTCTGGAGTTGTCAGCTACCCTGGAGAGAAATGCCCTGTCCCTTTGTGTTTTTTGCTGTCAAGTCACAGCTGACTCATGGTGAATGGGTCTTCAAGGCAAGATATGTTCAGAGGTGGTTTGCCATTGCCTGCCTCCCTGTCACAACCTTGGAATTCCTTGGTGGTCACCCATCCAAATACTAGCCAGGACCGACCCTGCTTAGCTTCCGAGATCTGGCAGGATTGGGCTATCTAGGTAAGGACCCCTGTTCCTTTAATAGAGGTTTAATGTGTGGAAATGGGCATCTGGAGCTTTCATGACATATAGGTAAATCACATTGCTTGGTAAATCACATCACATTCAGCCTCTGCTATAAAGGGGCAGAACACTTTCCTACTAGGCCAGTGGGCAATGCTAATTGCGTCTTTTGCTTGGTGCTGGGCCACTATGGATCCCAGATTTATGCTAAGCAGGGATGGAGGCTGATTTCACACTGGGTGCATTTGTTAACTGTAGGCGAGGAATACGGTTAGGCAACAGAAATATGCTGTGATCAATCCTGCCCCTCTGCTCAGTTGCTGTTTAATAAGCTTTTGGACTAGTGATTGCTCACAGTGGGGGCAAAGCCTAAGAACTCATGAAGAGCAAGGGTCTCAATCTCATTTTTAATGAGGGCCGGATCTGACACAAATGTTACTTTATCAGGCTGAGCCATGTATTCCATAAAATGCAGTGCCAGGTGCAAGAGAGATAAACTTTATACAGGACACAGGCAAACTCAATTAACAATATTATTTTTCACTCCAAATACAAATAAAAGCAATTGATTCCTAGCAGTTAAAGCAATTGGTTTACTGAGGAACCCACAAAAGCCCCAATAAATCCTATGCAAAATGATGAGTTTTTCCCCGTTGCTGGGGTTGCCATAAGTTGGCTGCAACTTGATGGCACTTTACACATACGCAATGTCCATCTTACATATGGCATTTGTATGTTTCCCCACAGGGCAAACAGCATCTTGAGGGAAGGGGAGCAGTTTGCACTGGGAAAACAACTTACAATAAAGGATTTTTAAAAAAACCTCTAGGATTCATGGTCCCAAACTGAATCAGGATATGGGTCCCAAACTGAATCAGTCCAATATGAGAGCATTTTTTGGAAGAGGTGGATCTTCGTAACTTGCTCCCTGCAAAGAACTGCACTGTCCCACCTGCTTCCCTTGAAGCTGTGTTTTATACACAGGGTCTGGTGAAACAACTCTTCTGATTGGACCACCAGTGTGGAGGAAGCAGTGTTGAGTAATCCAAGACATGGCTCTGAGAGTGAATGTAAACAGTGACAAAGATAAACCAGGGATGCCACCAGGCCTGGAGAAAAATGTCCTGCCCCTTTAAAAGAGGCTGAATGTCTGGAAATGAGCGGCTGAAGCTTTTCATGGCATGGCGATAGATAACATCCCATCAAGCATCTGTTTAAGTGACAGGCCATTTTTCTCCAGGTATGTTGGCAACCTTAATATAGATAGACTACTGCTCCAGAAGGCTTCTTCTTAATGGGCGACGCCGTCCATGAACAAAACACCAAACTAACAGAAGGTGGATTTGCTTAAAGCATATATTACACAAAGCAATAAACATAACAAGGGAATGCTGAGCAAACAGTGCATTTAATTGCAAGGTAATGAGTAGACTGGCAGAAATGCTGTTCTCTAGCTTGTCTTCCAGACAGCCTTGTTATTTGCCCCTGTGGATTCTTCAATGAAAGCTACCAAGCTCTGACATTAGACACAATTTTGTTCCAACACACTCCTGTAGTTTTGAAGATACGTGTATGAATGGAAGCAGGATCTTGAGAACTCTGCCAAGGTCTGCAACTCCAAAGGCAAAATACAGATAACGTTGAGAGCTTTTTGTTGTGCTGAGTAATTCCCCCCCTTAAATCTTCTTTGTTGAAATCAATGGCTTAAAAAATGCTCAACTTGGGCTTTGTGTACTTTTTTACTACTTTTACAAATTCAAATGCCTCATTTTTTCTACAATTTGTTTTTGTCAAATTGGCTGCACACACAGAGGGAAACCAAAAGGGAAGGTTCAGGTGACAGCAGGTCCAGCAGCCGACTCATGCATCCCTTTCACTAGGAACACGAGCGGCCGTGCTGGATCAGCGTCTAGGCCACTATCCTGCATTGACATAAAATTACACATTTTGGGCCTGGGGTCCCTCCCTTATGCAACAGTCAGACATAAGTCATTCTCATTTCCCATGCATGTGGTTCTGGTTTTGGATTGGGACTGCAAGGATGCATCACAGAGGAGCTGTGGAAGCTTTTTGGCCCATTGGGGGAAATTATGTCTATCCCAGGGAACATACAGGTTTCCCCAACAAGCCAAATCCGGTCCTCAGTGACCGTTTCAGGTCAGGAAAACACCATGAAGGCAGAGACTGAAGCCCCTTTGCGTGCCTCCCACAGTCACACTCCAAGTTGTGCGTGGGAACTGAGGAAAATCTGCAACTCACATCTGACTGTTGCACAGAGGGAAGAAGACCCCAAGATGCAACCTGCATACTCCAAAATGCGTGAAGCAAAATGGCCAACCAAATGCATTCAAAGGACTACAAGCAGAGCTCAGGGGCCACAGACTGTGCTAAAGTAAGACTTGCAGTCATACATACACAAACCCCTTTTATATAGAAGCTGGACAGACATGTGAGTGATGGCCCTATCACAAATTAATTCCACCTTCAGAATAGGAGGAGGCACTGCAGAATTTATAATTTTCTGTCACAAGCTATAAAACGAGGCCCAAGCACAATTCTCTGAGGGAATACTGTAATTTCAGACACACACCCTTCCCATTTCCATCATATACGTACATACACCTCATAAGTCATGACAGAAATTCTTCTGTTTACTTTCTAAAATGTTATACGTAGCACACACAGATACCAGCCAGGCCCTGGTAAAAATGTACACACACACACCCAATTCTTGGGTCCTGGGCAGAAAAGGAAGGAAGGAGGCACGGGTCAGTATAGTCACAATCCTATTTACATGTAGGAGTAAAACATTATGAAACTCAATGGCTTGGATCCCAACTACATCTTCTGCCAATGGAAGGACATCCATCTATGGAAGCACAACTATCCCCTCTGTAGCCCAAAATGCCCCTGAAATGCTGCTCCTGGAGGATGGGAGACACCCAGGAATAGTTGGGGAGGGCTGGAGGTCTACCGTGGGAGACAACACTCCGCCGTCACACATGCATTAATTTTAGGCAGGACCCAACCCAATGGGGTTTACCTCTAAGTAAGCCAACATAAGATGTGATTATGCATGCAATAGATTTGCATGACCAAGGGATGGATGGTGGTGGAGTAGGGCTGGGGAATTGTGCAGGGTAGAGAAAGCCTTTCCCCTGATCATTAGAAGCCATATTTCACATACCCACACCTGAGGGCTAGAAACCCATCTCTTTCTGCCCTAGAAAGCCCAGTTCTGTAGTACACAAATGGGTGAAGCTGGGCAGATTTCTAGAATCTACACCAATAATATTTACCAGAATGAAGCTCTTCACAATACACATTACTACAAAGAAAGCTGAGCTAGATTGCTAAGACTGCAGAGTCATCTCAGAACTCGAAGCTTTGATGCTCTAGTTATGTACGCAGCAAGTACTAGATGAATCTTGTTCCATTTCACGTAGCCACAGAAGGATGATCTAGAAGAAGTGTTGAAAGATGTTACACACACAAGCAGGGC
>NW_015177044.1:414309-447795 GCF_001447785.1 Gekko japonicus | reverse complement strand
TTTCCCTTCCCTGGCAACCCCCATAACCTCTCCCTTTTTCACTCCTCTTCTTCTCACCTATCAGCCAACCTACTTTTTATCTGCTCCCCCGTTTTCAGCTTTCCCTCCTTCCTTCCCCCTGGCAGCCTCTTCCCAAGACAGCTGGTCCCAGTTGTGTGGTGGCCGGCGGGCTGAGCCCAGTTGTGCAGCAGCTGGCAGATTGTATCTAGCTGCGTGGTGGCACCTTCCTACTCCACCCACTTCCAGCCCAGGTCTCCACCCAGGGATGCCCAGGTCTACAATAGAATACCCTCATCTGAACCTGACCCCATTCTCTGGATCTATCAATCCACATGGGGTCAGGTTCAGCACTAGATATAGGAGATTTTATATTATATAGGTAATACATATTTAAATAATGGAATTAAAGAATTTATATAAAAGTTGTATCTAGATTTTCTTTTTTAAAGAAACACAGAAAAGGCACAAAAATGCTTACCCTGAGAGGCAAAGAACCGAGCACTTTACACAGGGTACACTAAATTCCTGTCACAATGTGGGTAGCAGTGTGGATTCAGCCAGTGCTCAAGGAATTGCTCTTCAGATCTCTGCTCCAAGCGTTGGAGGTAAAGCATGTACTCCTTTAAAAGAAAATATTTAAAAGCCACTTATTGATGTGTCCTTGCCTTACATGAATCTATTGGCTTGATCTACCAAACTCCATTACCTTATAAGAAACCTGAGCATGACTGGTTTGATTTAGTAATTTAATTTAGATTTCTAGACTTTTGTATCGGTATGAGTATATATATGACATTATCTCATAGAAAAAGTGGAAGGATCTCAAATGGAAATATATTAAATATGGCCTAAAAATGAGTATTACTTTTGTTTATTTCATGTTCAAACGTTTGAGACTTCACTGCCTCAGAAACATACCTATATTGAGGCCTTGGAAATATGCAAGATTCTTTAAATTTAACAGAATAACCAGCCAATTTGTAAAAACAACAACAACAAATGAGTAATGGCTTCATAATCCTTTAACTGGTTGGCACCACAAATTTTATTTAAAATGTCAGTTGGAAATTAAGGGAAAGGAGTTTGTAAACCACTCTGAGACTCCCTTCTTTTACTTCTATAGACAACCAACTGAATTAAATCAATCATAAAGAAAATTTAGACATTGCTAAATCCCATTGAAATTAAAGGGACTTTCAGCATGTTTCAGCATGGTATATACAGCGCCTAGCACATCATTAGCATTAAACAAATATATAGGAACAGTGAGCATGATTTATCCAAAGATTAGGTACATATATGTTCTATTGTTTTCAGCAAGCAAATCAAGCATTTCCTTACATCTGCCCCCTTTGAAAGGAGACTTTTAAATTCTTTCCTTTGGGTTAGATTGCACCAAACAGTTATAATGCTAGAAGTGTTCTGATGTTCTGCCATAACAGGGACCTCCCCTAGAACACATGGTAGGTAAATACAGTGGAGTATTATCAGCCAATCATAACATGAACATGAGTTACGCAAGTTGGCTGGTAAGACCTGGCTAGCATACACCAATCAAGAGAAGACAAGAGATATCTATATACATCAAACATACAAAGTATAGAGCCTAATAATATCTAGAATCACTTGCTTTTTAAAAGAATAGATACATGCTCTGTATAAATTTTGAAAACTCACTGCCTGGGCAATCCTAAGTGGAGATGAACCCTTTTTGTGTCCAACGAACTCTGTTTAGGATTGTGCTGTATGTGATGAATCCTAAGTAAATCTACTCAGAAAAAACCTCATGTTATTCAATTGGGTTTACTCCCAGGAAAGTGTCCTTAGGATAGCAGCCTAAATTGTTTGGCAGCAAGAGTAAAGAAAAACTGAGTTTAGCATGGCATCTCTTAACAGCAAAAATCCTAGTTATGTCTTACACTACAGTCCCTTCTTTATGTGAACAGTTATATAATGACTGGAACACTGCAGAAACGGCAAAACTAAGTGTGAATGAGACACAGTACTAAGTGTTTGGGTTGTTGCTCTTTTAAATGCTGCTCTTTTAAATGCTAACCCTAAGCTCCCTTTTAAGGGAAAATATACAGGTGTTATTACTGTTATACAACTGGGTTTCCCCTTGTTTTTAATTTTGTATTGATGACTTATTAAGGAGTGCTATTCTCATTCACTTCACATATTTCTGTATGTATTATTAAAACATTGCTTAAATGCAGAGCCCTTCTTTGAGAATGAGAAATCAGGTGGGTACAGTTAATTCCTACATTTGAAGGGGGGTGGGGAAGAATCATATAAAATATAGAGCTTTTTTGTACCATTGTAGAAACTTGGGATTGTTTCGGAAATAATACTCCTGCTTAACAGACGAAGCCTTTTACTGATCTTAGAACTGCGCATGTTTAAAAACTGCCCAAACCCTTTTTTATCTTAATTGAAATATTAAAATCACCCTAAATGGCTCATCAGGAAAGCCAGGTTTTCTTGCTTCACGACGGGTTCTCAAAATCTGTTTGGCTTGTTTTTCCGGCAGTATTGGGGAGGCATCTGGGGAAAAATCAAGCAAGACGGACAATAGTTAAGCTTTTACACAGAGGATCAAGTGTTTGCAAGTTATATCTGTGTGTGTGCGTATATGTATGAGAGTGCAAGCATATACATATACATTACATATATATTACAATACACAAAGTGTTCTTTCATTACAGTGCCCTCTCCAGAGGATATTACATTCCAGACGGCACGAGTGGAATCTGAAACCATTTTAATAATAAACCAGGGCTTGTTTATAAGTTGGACAGGTTAAAGTAAACAAAACCTACACAGAACACATCTCTTCAAAAATGATGAAAAAAGTCTAAGAGCACCATCTACTGTGATCAGATTTACCCTTTCCACTGGGTACAATCCACCTGGGAGTTCTTTTTTTCTTTTCCCTTGCGTCAGCCGCACTGGGATGTACAGCTGAGTCCCATGCATTTCAATGGGGCTTGCACATAAATACATTCAGCTCCTGCCCTTCAGGTGTAACGATGCTATGCAAGACAAAGTTCTTTGGGCTTGAAAATTATATGAGCTAATAATACAAATATCATATGGAGAGCCAAGTAAAATTGCTCAAAACACGGAAGAAAGCCAGACCGAAATGTTACCACTGACTAACATATATGACACACAAATCCTCATGCAGCTGTCCCTGCCTTGGGTGGAAAGTTGGCATAGAAATGTTTTAAATAAATAAAATACTTAGAAGTAAATCCCATTGAATTCCATAGTGTTTACTCCATAGGATCGCAGCCTGATCCTACACGTTTACTCAGAAGTAAGTCATGCTGAGTTCAGCAGGATTTACTTCCCACTAAGTGTGCTCAGGATGGTCAATATGAAGCTCTTTAAAGCTGGGATCCTGAACTGACTTCCTAAAGAAAGCACTTCCATTGAACTTAATAGCACTCACTGCCAAGTCAATATACACAGGGTAGGGTAGTTATTGCTCCCATTTTCTCTTTCTATTGTAGCGAGATATAGCAATGGCTGGGGAGCAGTTTAATTATTTGTGCTCATCTCTAACTCCACCCAGATTCCCTGATCTTTTAAATCCTACTTATTTTCCAGTGCTAAATATAAATACACAGAGATCCTAATGTCCCGCACAGACTGTGGCATGACTTCAGAACTGTCCTTATGATATGACCGCATAGAGGCCAGCTCTCTAGATCGGTTGCTTTACTTTTCAGCAACTATATACGTCCTTGGGAGCTTCCCAGAGGTGTTTTCCTGTGGTTGCTCTCCCCTACAGTAGCACAATGGTTAAAATGACAACACTAAACAAAACTGCAGTGTAGCATAATAGCCTTAGCCAACCACATTTTGTAGATGCGCAGCCAGGACCATGAAGATATTTTAAAGAACGAATCAAATGAGCCATTGCTAATATCAACATAGAACTCCGGACAGAATAGCCCATAACTTTCCCCCCCGCTACCATCCCAGTTCATACCTACCTACAAAACTGGTTAAGAGGATCAAGATAAGAACAAAAGCAGTCTTCATTCTGATTCCGCTATCTGTTGCTCTGCTCCTCCAAAATGAAGAAGTCTGATGGAGGTATTAACCTACTTGAAGCGGCTCCACGTCAGTCAGGGATGTTTGTTTATTCTTTGACTACTATGACTTAAGAATATGGGTTCTAGGACATCTGGTCCTGGGTTTTGAATATGGCTATTGTGGGCTTCAGCGTTCTTGTAGTGCTAATCTATTCCTGTGGAAAAGGAAACAGAGAGGCCTTATTTGCAGAGGGTACATTTTGAAAATGTAAAAAAGAGAGAGAAAAGCATCAAAAAGGCAGAAGCAAACAAGGAGGCAGACCTCCCAAAAAATGCTTGGCACAAGTTGTTGTAGATTTAAAAAAATAATTAAAAAAATCAGCTTGGGTAGCACACCATATTCACTAGACACAGTTAGAGTTGCCAACAGTACTGAAGAAAATGCCCTATCCCTTTAATAGCAGCTTAATGCATGGAAACAGGCAGTTGAAACTTTTTATGACATGAAGTAATAGAACATTGGCTGTTAAATAACATCCCATTAAGCTTCTGTTGGAAGGACAGGACATTTTTTTTATCTAGGTTGTTAGCAACTCTAGCAGTAAATGCTCCTGAAAAGGGGTCATTATACTTTTAAGTACACCAGAGAGTAACATGTATGCTGCATTCTAATGGTTTCACAGCATTTTTAAAAGGTCCATCTCCTCATTGGCTACTGTACAAATAAAAGACAGAAGCATTAAACTTTACAGATTTTCTAAAGAAAAAAACTAGTATTTTCTCTTCCGGCCTACAGCCATATAGCAGGATGTTGACATACGAGAAACTGAACAAAACAGTATTCACTTGCAAAAACAAAAAGGAGTCTTATGGCAACTTGAAGGAAACAGCAATTAAAAAACTAGGTGTAGTATGATTTGTGGATCCTTGGGTCAGATAAAGTTCTAATGGCAACCCCATGCTGAGCTTCACATTCCTTTGCTGCAACATCAGGTTAAGTTTGTCATGCACTAATGTTATTACAATGTACATTTCCCTTTACTTGCTAGCCAATAATGTGGCATGGGGAAGGGAAATACAAGCACATCAAGACAAGAGTACTTTGAATTAAGCACTCCCACTCACATACCATGAGAGAAGCAAAGTTTCTTTCCAGAAGCACCCCTCATGTGATGTTCAATGGGTGCCCGTCCCTGACCTTGGGTGCATGGGTGCTTTAGGAGGTTGCACAAGGCCACCACTGCAAAGAAGGAGCTCAAAATCCTATGTGCAAGCAGTGCCATCATTAGAGACAGTGACGATGTTGATAGAAGCATCAAAAGCTTCTCCAAGCTTATGAGATACAGCAGGATATCAGTATAACAGCATGCCACAGAACCATGGGCCAGACTACACGTCCAGCCATCTTCTGAAGATGTTGGTGATGTCATCATCTTCTGCAATGCCGGTGATGTTATCGTCATGAAGAGAGAACTGTGATTTATTGTGTTATTAAATGTATTGCCCAGTCCTATGCAGTTAGGCAAGCCCAACTAAGCCTGTAGAAATCAATGGGTTTAGGCAGAAGAGAATGAGGCTCTATGAGTCACAATGCCCTTCACTTGCTGGATCCTGTACATGGGCAAGTCTGTCATATCTTCTTTCAATTTAGAATGGATTTATGCCTTGTGAAAAACCTCTTTTCAAACATGACTGATTGAGTTTAAATGCATTGATTTGAAATATTTATATTCCATACTCCCAGTTATTCAGCTTCACGTTTCTCAGATGTTCAGGTGCACCTATTCATGTGTTAATGTTAGCCTGCTGGGGTCATCAATCCAGGTGTGGTAACACTGACTCTTAAATCAACCAGCGCACACAGTCAGCATATTTAAATGTTAACCAGACGGACATGGAGAGGTTGCACAGACAGGCTTTCCCCACAGCCTCTATCCTATGTAAGTGAAGTCTAAGAAATCTCTCTTAGAACTATAATCGTCCAGACCACTTACTCTACACTAGTACTGTAGACTTGAATATAAGTAAATTTAGACTGGAGCATAAGTAGAAAAATAATCTTACATGCCTGTCAGTCTTTATTTGGCACCCCACTCTTGCATTTACTCACCTTCTTCTATTTAGCACCATTATGTCCTATTGGTGGCCATTTTCACAGAAACAGATTCCAAACCATATCTGAATCTCTGAGCATGTACAGAGTGCCTTTCCTCACCACGTAGCAACTGCTGCAGCCTATCTCCACACAAACAGCAGGTCTGTAGTGAGGTGGCATGTAATGTTTCTAAATAAAGTAACTAATTCTTCTATGGGGCTTCTTTGAATGCTTAAGACCAAACACCTCCTTTCTGAAAAGTTAAACATCGCCTCAGTTGGATGAAAAGATCACTAGTCCATGAAATCTTAAGCCACTATAAATCTGTTAATATTTGCAGTGTCTCAAAACTCCTTTTTGAAAAGAGTACAGTTTATGGTGGTATTTCTGTATACCAGTATTTCATACCACTGAGTGAATCCACTTAGGGTGTGATCACATGAGCAGTTTGGCCTGACATAGCCACCCTCCCTTCAGGATTAAATGGGAGCAGTCACACAGCCACACCTGCCAGGCGTTCCCCAGACATACTCACCCCATCGTAGGATGACTTGGAGCCGGGTGAAAAAGGCACCACATCACAAGTGGTGTTTTTTATTCCCCGTGCATTCATTTCACGTGGCCAGATGTCTGAACGCAGGGGCGCGCGTGCAAAACGGACTGGTGGTCTGAACCTGTAGATCCGCTTCTGCCGCTGGAGTGGGTTTTTTTAGTTTTTCCTATATGTGCAACAGTACACGTGTGCATGAGCTCATATGCACATGTGCACACGCTTTAGCGCATGTGCATGCACGTGAGCATATATGCGCCCACCTGCATTTTAAAAATGACCAGGTAGCATGTTTCGCGGCTGAGGTGCTGCAGTAATGTGGATGCTTGACCAGGGGACAGCCACATGACATGGGTAACCCACAGCAGGGTTGGTTGTCTGTCTGGATGATATGCCCCACAACATTTTAAACAGGTACAATTAGAGGCAGCGCCATATCATGCCAAGCCGTCAGTGTGATCACACCCTTACTTTCACTTCTAGCCGAAGATTGCCTCTTGAAGCGTAGAACTCGCCATATTTTGTCTGCTGTACAGGGGATTTTGAAGAAAAGAATAGAACATTCATGATGGAAATGAAGAAGATGGCAGTCACTAAAAAAATAAAGAGCACCTTCAGCATGGATAACTACAGAAAGCCATGGAGAACCAATGTATCACATCTGAGCACTGGGAAGCAACAAGTCACGTTGTATAACAATTATAACCTCCACAAGAATCTCCAAGAGAACACCTACAAAGGACATATTATGATAGTCAGGGGTCATTTTCTGCAGGAGCGCACAGGAGCAGAGCTCCAGCAGTAAAGAGGCCAGGGGGCGGGCACATGCAACAAGCCCCACCCCTTGCTCCCAGCAGTCCTCAGTCAGAGCAAGAAGCAGCCAGGTAAGCTGCAGAGCCCCCCTCCCCGGCCCCCCAGTCCAAAACAGTCCAGTGGCACCTTTAAGACCAGGTTTTATTCAGGTACAAGCTCTCCCTCCCCTGTGAGGACAGATCTGCAGGTCCCCCCCCCCCCCGCAATAGCTAGCAATCCAAAACAGTCTAGTGGAGCCTGAGCGGTGGGTGTTGCCTTCTGACACACTTCCGGTGATGTCAGGGGTGTGGCATATGCAAATGAGTTATTCTAATGAGTTATGCTAATGAGCTCCTGCACCTCTTTTTCTACGGAATGACCCCTGATGATAGTCAAGCCCTGGGCACAAATACTATTGCTACCTACCTCAATGTTGCCATCACATTTATATCTTCGGCATTACTTGTGATCACACAGGTTGGCTGGAGTGCCATACTGCTGTTTCCAAACGACACAGTAGCTGCAAAGTGGAACATTGCCTGAAATTCAGAGGTCCCATTTTTTAACTATTTCAGGGTTGTTTTAATGATTTCCTAAGATAATATAGATGCGGTGCTCATAGAAACACTAGGGCAACAATCCTATGCCTGAAAGTGATAGAAGTCCTGTGGCATCTTAAATACTAAGAAATTTTTCATTCTAGCATAAGCTTTTGTGGACAAGAGTCCATTTGTCAGATGCATGTAGTAGTTCCTCCCTGGGCAGACATTTATGTATGAGGTATAAAAAGACAGACAGCTAGCTAGATGTGCAAATGTGTGTGTGTGCCTCTGTGTATATATACACAGACACACACATATCAGAGTCAGAGGGTGACAAAACGCAGAAAACAGAGTGAGACCTAAGCAGTGTTCCCTTTAAGCTGAGTTAGTGTGAGCTAGCTCACATTTTTTTAGAATCCAGCTCACTCACACATTTTTGTCTTAGCTCAAGAAGCATGGCTCCAGAGCAAACTAATTTATGCAGCAGCCAAATCGCTCGCTCACAACTTTAATGCCAGTAGCTCACAAAGTAGAATTTTTGCTCACAAGGCTCCACAGCTTAGAGGGAGCATTGGACCTAAGTCTGTAAAATGCATACGTAATCAAACATACACTCACAACAGCACCGACTTAGCTGTGTCTTAAGCTTTGACTGAGGAACCCTGTGTCCATTGATAGCCATACTGCAGACCACGTGGGTCATGAGTAAACACGCACAGAATCCGTCTGCCCGTACTATCGCCGTCTCATCGGCGTTCCTCCGTTTTGCGACTTCCAGCATCTTTAGTCCAACCTCTTTCTGCGACAGGAGGCTTGCGATTGGTTACCTGTCTCCTAGCAACCCTCATCAGCGGCTTCCCCGCTGCCGCTGCTCCTCCTCTTTTCTGTACCAGACGGCGTCTGCGGTTTCCGTTTCCGCCGCTCGTCCATTGCCTCCCGCCGGGCGCGATTGTACCTGCAGCGATTCGTGGTAGGGCGGTGGACGGGAGGCGGGGACCGTTTGGCATGAGGGATGGGGGTGGGCGTTGCGTCGTTGCTGTTAGTTGGGCAGTAGCTGTATTGCTGGTGGTGATCCAGGAGTGTGGCCCGTTTGAAGAGGGTTATAACTGCCCCTGTCTGCATGAAGGGTAGTTACGTCAAAGGGTGGGAGGAACAAGGGTTTGGAGATGAAGTATTTATCTAGTTGCGGAGTAGTAGTAGCCCTGACGTTAGTTGTGGCTATCCCAGTTGATATCTAGTTGCGGAGTAGTAGTAGCCCTGAATGACGTTAGTTGTGGCTATCCCAGTTGCGAGATGGAGTGACTTTCTTAAGGTGATTTTTTTTTCAAGGATAAACCTGATTTTTGTTTCTGAAGGTTTTGCTTTATTTTTAGAGGGCATTGTTTCTGACCTAACTGAATACTGCATACTTATATTTCACCCTGTGCATCTTGTGTTTACCTTATTCTTTGGCATTTTCCCATATCTTCTACATAAAAGGGTAGCTTCATGAAGAGCTGCTGTGTTGTGTCTGAAGGACTCAAGTCTACAGAAGCTTATGCTGGAATAAAATTATGTTTTTTAAGTTGTTCTGAGGCTCACTGTTATTTTTGCTGGTTTGATTTCAGGTGACTTAATCTGGAGTTGCTGCAGTTCCTCTTCTTTGGTTTTGCCCTTGTGGATTAGAAGTGACACAGCATGCCCAAATGCACACTGAAAGTGGGCAGAATCTACCCTTGTGCCATCGTGGTTGTGAGTGTGTTAAGGGGTAATTTAACTGGTCATCATTAACTTTGTTTCTTACATTACTAGGGCCCCGTTCACACGGAGCATTTGCCCCGCTGACGGCACGGGAGTCCCGCGAAGTATCCGGACGCGATCACACTGGAACATCTGGGAGGTGTAGCACTCCTGTGGCGAACCCGTGGCAACCCGCCGAAACCATGCATTAAAAAACTACCTCAACTAAGGTAGTGGCAAACACTTTGCCACGGGCCGCCTATGGAAGCCTCCCGGTGTGATCGCGCCGGTGCGTGGCTTCCTCCCCCGTCGTCCTCTTTGCTGTGGGGAAGCCGCTGTTGCATCTGATCGCATAATAGCGCATCAGACTGCAATGGCGCAAATAGCCGCGCTCCCCCCCCACGCATTTTCCGGCACGTCTGACCGGGGCCCTAGTATACTTAAGACTAGTTAGTATGGATTTAAAAATGGCCTGTGTTGTATTTTTAGAGGGGTGTATGTGTAATCTAGAGTAGGGCTGTCTGATCTAATTTGCTTTTGTCAGTAAGGCTTTGTATCAGTTTTTTTGCTAAAACAGGAAACAAATGCACTATAGCCAGATAGTGAGCAGAGTCCTCTGGCTGTATCTTCAGCTTTTGTGGTAAATTGCTGTTTTGTCATAGTTCTAGTAATTTACCATCCTTTCTAAGGCATTTGAGCAGAACAGTGTGTTTCTTCTCAGGAAACTGATGTTTATGTGTTTTAATTTAGCCACAAATATTTATTTAGTTAATTTATATCCCACCCTCCCTGCTGAAGCAGGCTCAGGGTAGCTTACATAGAGTTTTATAAACAGATAAAACAGAGAATTGGATGAAAATATAAATATAAACATAAAAACACTACATAAAGTGCTAATACATATCATATAGTGATGGCAAGGCATCAGTAGCATAAAGGTGCAAATAAAAAACAAAAGATGAGACTTGTAGTGTGAGGCCTAATGAGGGAGTGACCGTTAAGGTGATATGCAATGATAGTCATAGAGATTAAGACAGTGGCATTGTTGAAATGAATTTTGTTAATGGTGACTTCATATTGAACTGTGAACTAACCAGTCGGAGAATGCGATTATATCAGCAGTCATCCTGTTGGGCCTATAAGACCCCAAGTTACCTCCCTGTCTTTTGTTTGACCTTTATAGAGGAGAGAGTAAATCAATAGAGGATGGACAAGGGCAAAAGCAGCAGACTGATCCCTTCTTCAGGACTGTTGGCAGAACGGAGTTTGGCCTTTTGGACTCTTTGCTCGATCATTGTACCAATACTTATCACCTTGTGGTGCAGCTTTCGGCGATCACGGAGGCAAGGGCTGGTACAGGACATCGTACGCAAAAGCAAGCATGATTGGCAATATGTGGACCTCTTTAGCCAGCCCACCTACTGCTGCATCTGCTCTCAGCATATTCTCCAGGGAGCTTTCTGCAACTGCTGTGGGCTGTGTGTCGATGAAGGGTGCCTCAAGAAGGCTGAGCGTCGTTTCCTCTGCAAGGAGATCATGATGAGGGGTGAAGGTGGGGTCTCTATGATGCACCGCTGGATCCGAGGCAATGTCCCGCTGTGCAGCTACTGTGTCATGTGCAACCAGCAGTGTGGCAATCAACCCAAGCTTTGTGATTACAGGTAATGCTAAGGATACAAATGTGATCACAGTGTTATGGTAGAAGTACTGTGTCCAGGTATTTGCACCCAAGACTCGACCACCGTAATACGTCCTTTTGGAGGTCTCCTCTTGAAGATTGCTGTGTAGATTATTGCTGTTACACAACAGGGGTCCAGTGCACAAATGTGCTACACCTTTCTTTGTTGTCTGCATTGATTTCCTGTAGCTTTCTTTGTTCAAGGTGCTCTTTAGTGGCCATCACCTTCTTTATATCCCATCACAATGTCTCCAGTCTGCCAAAGACTGCTGCTTCTTTGTGTTTCTGTACATGAAGATGAAAGAGTCTAGGGCTTCCTAAGTTTTGGGCTCCCCTAACTGTTTCTGGAGAACATGTAAGATGTTCTTGTTGACTTTGTTGACACTGAATGTTGTGCAAGAGCTTCTTCTAGCAGCTTTAAAATACCTTTGTATATAAATTTTGGGGAGAGAAGATGCATTTTTCTTAAGATTATCAAGAGGCATATTCCTAGCTTATAAAGGTGCACCCACCTGGTTCCTAGTAGCAAGTGTTGCTTCCAGGTAACTGTGAAGGGAATCTTTACCAAACTGAAAAAAAGTTTGTTGTCTTGTTCTTCTTAAGGCATTGATTGTTAATGATTAACATTTAGCAGCAAAGGCTATCTGGTAAAAAATGGACTGGCTTTGCATATAAGGCCACAGAGAGAAACCATGTTGGCTTATTGAGATATGGTTGAAAAAATCACTTGCCTTATTTTCCCTTATCACTTAATGTACTGTTTGAGCGACTTGCGCAGTGCATGCAAGACAGCAAACATGTCTGTGAAGCACTATATGAGTCACCATTTTTATGACCGTTCCAGGGCAATCCTAAACAGAGCTGCACTTTTCAAAATTGATTGAAGTCAGTGGACTTAAAAAGCTGTAAAATTACTTATGATTGTACCGCCATTTCCAGAAGTCAAGCCAATTTGGGACTATTTATATAATATGTGGTTCAGTCTTATTTTTTAGTCGTTTGTATGCACGTTCCCTAACTTTCTAATTAGGTGCTTCAAGCCTCTGACATGGGCTTGACCTTTTCCCCACAAGTGCCATTGGTGGCAGGTATCTGGTTTAGTTTAAGATTACTGTCTTTGCTTCTGTTACGATACCATTCTTATTTGCTGTGGAGCTGGCATAACTAGGGAGACAGGATGCTGAGGGGCTCCAAGTAAGATTTCAATGGAGTGACTCTCTAAGAGCAAAATTCATCAGATATAAGAATGTGAAACTATCATTGGAATTCTTTCCCCACCACCACCACCACCATTGGGCACAGGTGTTTTTATTACCCTAAAAGCCAGTTTCCTCGTGCAGATCATCTGGACATTTATTTTGCAGTCATGTTTGTACAGTACACCTGCTGTATATTTACAGCAAGCAGTGATCTTATCTCATTGCAATTCTGAGATAGATTCCTCTTATTTCTTAAGGATGCTGTTCATAGTGCCAGCTGATGTATGCGTTGTTTGTGTATATAAATGGCTGTTTTTGTAGGGATTCTGTGTTGATCATCTCAAAAACTATGAGCAGTGTACTCTTCAACTAGAAGAAGAAATCCATTTCAGCTCTTATTTTTTTGGTCAATGGCAGTTACGCATGTAGGGTTTGGAGAGTTCTGGTGTAGCGTTAGGGGTTAAACCTGATTACAAAGGACCTGATTAACATTATCGAGACTTGAAATTATGGCACTACTTCCATTTAATTTAAATAGGGAGAGGGGGAAAGATGAAGACTACTGAGTGATAATTACTGGGTGGCGCGTTCATTGGAATGCGCGCAGCCTCGGTCACGATGACATTCTGCAATGTGAGCTAGAGGAATGAGTGCAAGGGATGGGATTTTAAAATGTTTTATAATAAGACTGGCCTTTTTCTTTCCCCCTTATGGAGTCATCATATATGGTGCTTAATCACTAGTGTAAACACCCACAATATAAAACTGAAATGCTAGCTGATAACCTTGAGGAAGGATATCCAGATGCCAGTTTTCCAGCCACTGTGCACCAGTTCATGGTTTTGGAATGGCCCCATAAACTTCAAAAAGCCTGTTTGCCTAGATGTGTTTGTACCTGGGGGCTGAAGGAAAAGACAACCCTGCCCTAGGTTGTATGCAGCACCTATGCCATCTTTCAGCCGGCCCTGGGAAGTGCTGCTTCTCTGTAGATACCCATGGGTGACATTTCAAGGGATTTTCATAGATATGTCAGGCCTCAGACAGATCCAGAAGGGAGCTTGCTGGGATTTCACCTTTCCATTCACATCATAAACAAACCTTCCAGAAAGCAGATTCTACTGAGAAACGTCATTGTGGGATGTAATTTGGATGCTGTCTTGATCACTGCATCTGTGACTGTGCCAGTGTAATGTTGCAAAACCTGGCACTAAACTAAAGTAATATATAGGTATGCTGGCATAAATATCTGATATTGGGATGCCAATATATATAGAATGTTTGACAATCATAATTTTGATTTATGGCCCTAAGTTACTCCTAGTGGGCAAAAACCAGACCACTTATGTGTAGATGCTATCATCTTTCTAATGTGTGAGGCATGGAGGGGCAAAAGACTGTGTAGCAAATGCTAGTTTGGGAGGTGGCAGATGGCTATTCTGCCTATCCTTGAATAAATGTGCAGGTAAGTCATTGCCAGGAATGCGCATTCATTATACTAAGAAATTCTGCTCCCAAGCTATCCCAAGTTCTATGCTAAGGGCCCGTCAGTGCTGCTTTTGGGGCTTCTTTGCAGGGGGGGGGGGCTGATTAGTCTCTTATAAATAAAATTTAAAATGCAATAATTAGGCAAATCAAGATACAGTATGCAAATGTGTGTACGGCATAAATGCATGTTTGCTTTCGGTTTTGCTAATCATGAAGGAGTGCTGATCCCACCACCCCCACTGGAAATATAATTCAGCAACTCCTATGGCTCTTGATTTCAACAAGCATTGCTTACATGATTTCTGGCTAGCAATCTAGTCATAAAAACTAGAAATCTGCTTTTAAAAAAATCAATGTGGAAATTCTCAAGAAGTTGAATTTTGTGTCTGGTATGGAAGGGACACATGTAGAACCCTGGCTAGAACTCCCTATTTTATAGGAGGAGGAAAAATTGAGTGCATGGGAAGTCTCTTTTTTTTACAAAAAAAATTGCTTTGATTGTCTCCCCCCACCTCCCAAGACATGTTCATTTGCTGTTACCTTAGATTTAGTGGTGGTTTCATAGTCTGAGGTGTTCAGGATAAACCAACACTGGGAAAGGCTGCCTTTGGAACACTTCTGGTATCTTTCAAACATGCCTATATATGCCAAGGAATAGGTCTAGTATATTGGGTTGTTGTATAGTATACTGTGAACTTCAGTACATGTCATATCCTGAGAAAGGGGATGCTGTGCTCTTAAATAACAAGTGTTGTGACAGGCACATGAAGAAAGCTCTTTGGAGTAGAATATACTGTGACAGCTATCTGCCCCCCCCCCCAGTATCCTTGTAATAGTTTCCAAAGCCATAGTTGCATGTAAAAACTCCTCTGTAATATGTTGGTAAGAGCAGATGTGCCAGAGGGCAGGGTGACTGTAGCTGTGGTGGTTCTTTTCACTTGCATCCACACCATCTCTGAGTTAGGTGGGCATTTCAGAAGTCAACCAAGTCAGCACTGCTGGGGTGTAAGTCTGCCTAGAAGCCACAGGTGCCTAGAAGCCATGCCCTGAATCCCAGATGTGAAGAAATGAGCTGTGGTTACTTAGTTGTAAGGAAACGGCACTCTGTGCATATGCAAAGGCGTTTTTTGTTATTAACTAGCATACTTTAGAGCAGAGCACTAATTCTGGAAGCAGGTTCCTGGGCTGAGCCCTGGCTCAAAGTAAATCAACACAGGATGCTTGTATAAATATTATCTCTAGTACTTGGGATATGCTGATGAAGCCTGCAGCCAGGCTTATTAACAGACTTCGTAGCAGATTTTTATATGTCAAAGTGGTTTGGGGATATGTTATGCAATAAGGTTTCTGTGTACCACAATAAGAGAGAATCTATGTGTTGTTGAAAGGTCAATGTCTTATTCTTGAACCAACCATTTATTCAGAACCCGTGCCTCTCTAGCTCTGTGGAATGCACCACTGCTGATCTCATTTTGAGATGGATTAGTGTGGAGGGCACTATAAATAGTAGTTGAAGGCTTTTTGAATCTTGTGTTCAGGTTGGAATTGTACTTGGATAATAGGAGTTTAAACATCCTATTTCCCCCTCCACCCCTCCCAACTTTTTTCTGGAATCTTGGTCTTGCTTCAGTGGTACAGCATCGGGGCTTGAATATATCCAATTTAAGTACTAATCTTCAAAATCATGTGGACCCAGTCCTCCTCCTCAACTTAGTCTTGAGACAGTTAGTGTGGTTTAGTGGTAGAAGTGTCAGACTAGAACCTAGAAGATCCTGGTTCAAATCCTTGTTCGGTCATGAAGCTAGGAGCCGATCATTCACCTTAAAAAAAATTAAACTGTATAGTTCTTTATTTCCCGTGCTGAATAATAGCCCCACTCATTCCCTGCCCCTCCCCAAAATCCCAGCTGTAAGTCCTAAAAGGTGCCACTTTCACCTGCTGGGACATATGTTGTCCACTGGCAACATATTAAGGCATCTGCTTACTGGAATGGTTCCTCCTGGGTTTCTGGATGCCCCCTCTCAAATGAGCCTTCCAAATGAACTTCCATGTTTGTAGCTAAGATAGAGTTAAAAGATTCTTCATAGCTCAGACTATTCGTCTTGAATTAAGGACCTCATTCACTTTATTTTGCAATATTTTAATATTAATAAGTTTGTACCAAAGTACGCAGTGTGCCTTTTCCAGCAAAGAACACCCAAGTCTTTCCTGCATAGGAAAGATATTTATACCTGGTCTCTTGCTCTCTCTCTCTGTTTACTATTTGAGGATGTAATGTTGGTAAGAGATTAACAGATCAGCATATGGCTTTCCTGGTCATGGTAACGGCTTGCATTTTCCTCTAGTCTTAACATTTCTTTTGGCATAATAACCATAATCTATATACAAAGCATTTTATCACTGAAAATACTGATTGAGAGGCATTTGTAAAACTGCCTACACCTTTCACTTTTTGAAACAGAGCACAAGAAATGATCTAATAGATGTGCACTTTTTAGGTAGCTGTACCAGAAAGATTGAAGGTCAAAGAAGACGGGGACGGCAAAGGATGAGATGGTTAGACAGTGTCATAGATGCAACGAACATGAAATTGAGCAAACTTCAGAGGACAGCGGAAGACGGGAAGGCCTGGCGTGATCTGGTCCATGGGGTCACGAAGAGTCGGACTCAACTGTGCGACTGAACAACAACAACCAGAAAGGATGCAAATACAGTATCTTGAAGGCTCTCACTGGACGAAAAGAAGGCAGAAAAACAGCCTAAAATGCAATCGCACGTGCCTGCACGAGCCCTGAGCCCCAAGGGCCAGCTCAAGCAGATAAGGCTTGCAGTGCTTCCAAAAAGTACTTGGGCTTGATTTCTGGACTCCCTGTAGTGGGTACCATTTGGGTAAAATGGCGAGGATGCTGAATTTTGACTGTTAAATCCTGGATTTGAACCGCACCGGGTCTAGCAGTCTAGTAGGCTGACAATGTGTCACAGGCCCAAGGTCATCCTGTAAGTTTCCGTGGCAGTGTGGGGATTTGAACCTGGATCTCCTAGAGTCTAATCTGAAATGCTAACAGCTGCTCTGCCACACTGGGGGTTTTTTTCATTCTAACCTCCCTCTCATGGCTGTTGCGAAGGTAAAATTTGGGGAAGGAACACTCTATATACTTTCCAGACCTCCTTCCTTGGAGAAGAAGTGGGATTAAAAAATGAAAGTTATGAGGCAGTGGGTGGAAACTGTTCTTATCGTGGTCTTGCTAACCAAAACTAAAGACTGGGTGCTATTGTTGAGGGAGACAGCAAGGTTTGGGTATGTTGGGCCCTTGCCGTTTTGATGCTTTGTAATTCATAACTGGTCTCTTGATTTATGCTTGGATGGAAATATTGAACCACAGCACAGACATGAACAGAGCATGTCATTTTTGGCAAAGAACAGATGATCAGTTGTATCAGCCAAAACCCATATGGCTGCTTGTGAGCTGTAAGAAATAATTGGGTGGTAGAGAATTTCCTGATTAATTACAGCTCTGTGCTGGCTGCAGCCTGATATCTCCCTCTCCCACTCCCCCCCTCACTCCCCCCTTGAAAAGAAGAGCCCTGCAATACACAGCAGCCCTCTGAACTCTTCTCCTCTTCTCTTCAGGTGCATTTGGTGCCAGCACACTGTGCACGATGAATGTATGCAAAATTCTTTGAAGAACGAGACCTGTAATTTGGGAGAGTTTCGCAACTTAATTATCCCACCCTATTACTTGTTCAGTGTCAGTCAGATGCGTAAAGACAAGAAAATGGACTACGGCAAGGTAAGCCTTGCTCTGTTGTATACCTGTGAATTGTGGAATTTAAAGGATTACTTGGGCTTCACCAGCGTGACAGCTGCTTTGCGTGTTCATCCTAATCTGTGGATGCTTTTCCTGTGGTGAGGGTGTTTATGTAAATGTCTTCCTTCATCTGATAGTTATTTATTCAAAGCATTTTTTCTTTAAAATATCGGTTGAAGTATCTACAGATGTCTGCAAGGTATCCTCTCTGCAAAGAAATGAAGTGGTAAAATGGACTGCATCATTTCAGACTACCAGTAGAGAATCCTCTTTTGGAACATGCTCCTATGTTAACTCCCTGCAAACAAAAACCAGCAAAGAAAGCAGGGGAAAGGTGGGGGGAAGGGTAGAAACTTTATTCCTGCTATACTAGTTTTTGATTGCATGGGTTTTTTGTCAATGCAAAGTAGCTTTCCAAATGAAAATCTATCACCTCTGTGCCAAAGTGGTGCAATTTGTTCTGCTGCTTTAGTATTTACTTCCTCCTGCATATGCAAATCAGGCCTCAGATGGGATGTGTGGGAAGCATTGGATCCATATGGGGTTTTTAGAAACTGTATTCTTTACCTGCTTGGGTTTCTCTTGAAGCATAGGAACACTGCTTTCTTGTGATGTTTGCCTTCAGGTTAGTACAGACAACCTTAAATTGGAGAGAAAAGAAAAGATGGCACGTGAATCCAGGAAAACATTAAAATGTAAGACAACTGCTGGAAGTGGAAGTGGGAACAGGCTGATCGATGCCCGGCATGAATGCTCTTGGTGTTGCCTGGCTTTTTAAACCTCTCTCAAACTCATCTAGCTTTGGAGAATGCCATAAAGCTAATCATAATGCTTGGTGTGTGGACTTTGAACGAAACCTGTTGATTTCAAAGGAACTTGCTTAAGATCAGTGCGGTGTTGTGGACTGGTGTAGAAGATCCCAGCTTGTATATGAACTCATTAGTCATTGTGGCCAAGACATGCTTTCATGTGAATTGGTTCCCCATCTGTAAAATGACAGTGCTGCAGTCCTTGCAGGGTTGTTGTGAAAACGATTGAAATAGGGGTCGCAAAACACTCTGCACTCAGTGGGACTATAGACATGATTCTTGATGAATTTAGGATTGCAAAACAAAAATTGGATTGTAGTTTTGTCCTTGGATCCAGTGGCCTGTGAGACAATTTTATGATTCACTTGCTTTTAGTTTCCCACTGTATCCTGAAGTAAAATCTTAAATCCCATCTAAAGTAATACCAGTCAAAGAGCAAGGTGAATAAAGAATAGATATGCTTTCCAAACTTGGGGGGTTCTTTGAGGGACATCCACATAACACCGTGCTCTAAACAGTCTCTTTCTAGGTGTTCCTGAACATTTCCTAAACATTTTCTTTCCCAAGCCCGCTCTGCTCCCATCTTTTTTAAAGGAACATTGTCCAAGCACAATATCTTGCTGTCTGGAAGGAACGGTGGCCTGCATTTTCATTCCCCGTAAATGATCCTGCCTGCATCTGCACCATTTTCCCCACTGCCAGCCCCTCACAGTGCAATTTTCCCACCATTTTTTTCCTGCTATGCCACCATGGGGCTTCTTGCAGACTTTACAGTTACAAATTCATTGCAAGATAAGATGTAAGAGACATGTTGCCCCTTATTGGCACATTTATTAATTAGTAGGAGAGGTAGGCTTACACTGCTGTGTAGGGGTCCATTCTCACACCCATCCAAATGTATTTCCTTTTAGAGGTTGTTGGTATGTTGAACTTAGCAAATCTAGCAAATGCATCTAGCAAATGCATCCGAATGGGTCATGACTGCAATGTATCATTTGGCAAATCTTCAAATGTGACTTCAACAAATGTTGCCATCTAGATACAGATTCCATCCCACTTGTTGCACACTTAAATCTCCATAACATCAAGCAGTCCGGATATGAATCTGACCGAGGTCCTCTGGACCGCAATGTAAGGTCTGTTGCCTGGTCTAGTGTTGCTAGGTCTTCCCTGTGTCCTGGCAGGGGGCTTCAGCCTGGCTCACAGGGTCTTCTGGTCACCAAATGCTAGAGCGTCTGGGTGATGTCATCACATCGGGTGAGATGGGGCTTTTGGGGGGAAAGGCTCCCCCCACTGGCCAGCTGGCTGGCAGCAGATTAGGGCTCCCAAGATGGGGAAAACCCCACCCACATCGGGGGGATGGCAACCCTAATCTGTTCTGGTGTTTTGAAAAAATAAGTGAACTAAACTAACACACCAAAATTATTTTTGAAAAGTTGATAATAATAATAATAGCTACTTGAAATATCCAAAGAAGCCTTTGAACTTTCAGCATGTCCTGAAACATCTCTTTCTTCTATCCCCCCCCCCCCAAAAAAAACCCAATGAAGAGTTCTGGAAGAACTGAAAAGCTAGTTTGCTATTTGCAGCAATTTGGCATCAAAATTAAAACAGTTATTTCACTAGTCTTGGAATCTTTTCATGATTTAAAAAAAATGACTAATATTAAAGCACACAAAAAAACAGGCCATGGGTGTGTGCGTTAACCCTTCAGTTTAGTGTTGAATTGGAAAATGAGCGTACGGTGCAAATTGCAAAGCTGTTTTTATGTAACTCTTATTCTTTTTACAACCAGCACAGAACGTCTCCCTTACATAATTGGTGAGCTTCCAAACAGTTTAAAGGAAAAGGAGAAGAGATCAAAGCCTCTGTTCCTCTGCTTTTCTACTCAGATAAAATTGTAAGAATTTGCTGTTGTTCTTTTTCTTGCAGTTAGCTTCCTCCTACGGACAACATTGGACTCCATTAATAATCCTGGCTAATACTCGGAGCGGGAACAATATGGGTGAAACGTTGCTGGGACAATTTAAGATCTTGCTAAACTCAGTTCAGGTAATTGTGCTGTTTTAGTTTGAGATGCAACAGTTAAGGTCTTGTCCCCCAGGTTTCTGGCTGTTGGCTTCTTTCTCAGAGTTCCCAGGACAAGGAGCTAATAAATCTCAATGCGAGAAGCCAAGTGGGCAGGGCCTATCTTGGCCTTTCTGAAGCGTCACATTCAACCAGTCCTCAGTTTTTTGCTTTCTGTGGGACAGGGTGGTTTGAAAAGCAGCCATGAGGACATCATAATAAATCGTATTTTGGGAAATCATAGGAAAGGTAATAATCCTGCATGGATGATAAACCAGGAACCATGGCTTGCTTTGCCCTTAAGGATGGGCTCTGCTCCCTTGAGCTCTCATGCTCTACCTTCTGCAACTCTGAGCCTTGGGAGGCCTGGAAACTCTTGTTTTAGCAGTGGCCAAGCAGTCATGGAGTTGCATCTAAAGTATCTGCATGTGTGTGAGAATTGTGTGTCCGTCGTCCAGTCTGCACACATTTTGCTGAGATCCTGCTTTCATAACAATGACAATTGCGTTTTACTGAGAGGCAAGGTGGATCATTTTGTATCCGGTGCCTAGGTAAATAGATGACATACAGTCGTTAGAAACATGGTATGGATGCTGTTGTTTAACTGTCAAAGGCATAAAATGCTCATTGGCTTATCATTGATGATAGTAACACAGCTACTCTTCTTCCCTCAATTTTGCTATGTCGGTGAACGTCTCCTTTCTTTGCCACCTCCCCCCCCCCATTAAATCTTGCTCAGTGGCCAGCAGAGAAGTGTCCCAAACCCCCAAGAACAAATTTTGCCTCCAAACAACTGCACAGACTGCGATTCCTTCAACACTTGTAGCTTGAATGCTGCAGCGTTGTTGGGATAACCTCCTTTGCAGGAATATTGCGGAATGGCCACAACTTGACTGGGTTCAAAAGTCCCTGCAGCAAGACCCATCTTACAACTCGATTTTTCAATCAGCTTCAAGCAGGGAGGGCGTGCTAGAAATACGACAAATAAATAATAAATATCAGTGCAAACTCCTGCTTGGAAATCTGAGAGGTGTTTAAGAAGAGAGGCGACAGACACAGTCTCTTGGGCATTCTTAGAAAAATTGTATATTTTTATTCTTCAAAGCTTTGCTAAAATATTCAGCTTGCTTTGGAAAATAGCTGCAGCTTTTCTGTCACTTGAGCCTGGCTGGGGGGAATGTTACAGGAGACTCTGACAGAAACCTTCTGTTCTTTTGCTTCCTGTTTTTCAAACTTGTACCTCTCTTCTTCTCAGTCTTGAACCCAATTCTTTCAATCTGGGCGAACCGAGATCTTGAAGTTCTTTAAGGGATGGTCTGATTTATTTTATGCCCCACCCACCCCCAGTATGTCTCCTAAAATGTGACAATTGAGTGTTGCCACATAGACTTAAACTGTGTATAAGGACTAACTTTGTTGACCATTTTGTATAGTGAAACATAACTTTGCATTCTTGAAGAGGATGTTCAGCCTATGAAATGCAATATTTGTTAGGGCAGCAAGGATAAGCTCCCCTTCTCTTCCTCCATGCAGATTTTTGATCTAACCAAAACGACCCCTGCAAAAGCGCTTCAGCTTTGCTCCTGGCTGCCTTTCAATTCTGCTCGAATCCTTGTCTGTGGCGGAGACGGCACTGTGGGCTGGGTCTTGGATGCAATTGATGACATGAAGATCAAGGTATAGCGTTTCCGTGTGCCTCTTTTTCAGTCTCGTCCGCAAGTTCATTATTCTAGTGACTTGGTGTTCGGTTTGTACCAGCTTCTGGCCCTGAAGCATTTAGTTATTTGTTAGTGTTTTTTAATCTTGTCCTGGACTTTAGGTTGGTGTACATGGTCCTTAGTCCCCGTCCCAGCCCAAAACACACATGTACTTTATACTCGCAATAACCAGTTTGTTTCACAGCCGAGTGAGAGTTTAAACCCAGGCTTCCCTGACACTGCAGCTACTCTCCTGGATGCTGATAGGTGCTCTTCAGGTGCAGAAGTCTGCTCTTTTTCCTTGTTTCTCAGGTTGACGCCTGGCCTGGCATCGGAAATGTTGTGTTGGGATTTTTGTCATTGGGAGGCCCTTTTTTCCCACTTCGAAAATCCCTACTGCAGGCTTCCTCTGTGTAGCAAGGTCAAGCTCCCCTTTCCAATAACTTTCTGGTGTGTTTTGTATTTCTGTTACATACATAAGTGCCGTCAAGTTGCAACCAGTGTTCCTTCTAAGCTGAGTTAGTGTGAGCTCACAGTTTTTTAGCCTCCGGCTCACACATTTTTGTCTTAGCTCAGGAAGGATGGCTCCAAAGCAAACCAATGTATGCAGTAGCCAAATCACTCGCTTACAACTTTAATGCCAGTAGCTCACAAAGTAGAATTTTTGCTCACAAGACTCCACAGCTTAGAGGGAGCATTGGTTGCAACCTATACGGTAAACTTTATTTTGGTGCTAGATCAGCTCCCTGATAAAAGGAAAAACACGTGAAATGTGAGAAGCACAAAACAATGAACACAAATTAAGAGGGGAGACAAAGCAATATCCTCCGCAAACAGGCAGAATTACTGGCACTCGCTGGTACTCAAATCAGCCGTTTGCCTATCCCACAGGCCCACAGGCAAAATTTGGCAACTTTGTAAGTTATTTTCTGAGAGGACTCAGCAAGGAGGAGGAAGACATACAGTTGTTCAGATCTTCCCAGTATGGTTGAGAGAATTGGAGCAATATACTGATCGGATGATGTTAGAGAATGGGCAGTGCAGCAGAACATGTTCAATAGACTCTACTTTCCCCTGTATGACATGGGCAAAGCCACTGAGGGAGCAGGACACGATGGCATCTGCCTTCCAGAAGGGCTGAAGGTAGAGCATTACAGCATGCTAGGGTAAAAATACTCCCGACATTTGGAGATCTCAAGGGGTCTTATGGTTACTCCAGTGAAGGGCTTTCAAGACAAGTGAGAAGCAGATCTGATTTGCCAGTGCCTTCCTCTGCAAAGTCTTCCTTGGTGGTCTCCCATCCAGCTTCCAAGGTCTAACAAGAGTGAGCTGTGCCATATCATTATGTATCCCCTGTATTTCTGTTGGTTACTCAGAACAGTATGTAACTGTACACAGCTTTCCTCTTGCAAGCTCTGTTCTCTTTACTCTTCTGTCATTAGTACGTAGCTCTGCAATCTGCTCTTGTTAGACTTCCAGCTGGGCCATTAATAATAGCCCTTGAAGCAGGTTTTCAGTTAATAGTATTTAAGCAGCCTTTAACCTTCCAGGATTAAACACAAGAAGGTTGAGGAGCAAACAGCTCTGTAACATCGATAGCTTTTGAAAGCTGAGTTCTTTTGTCTGGCAGGGGCAAGAGCGGTATGTCCCACAGGTTGCAATTTTGCCCTTGGGAACGGGCAATGACCTGTCTAATACCCTGGGCTGGGGTGCTGGCTATGCTGGAGAGGTCCCTGTGGAGCACATCCTACGTAATGTCATGGAGGCTGATGGAAGCAAGCTGGACAGGTGAGCTGCAAAGCAAAAAGTATCTGTGTGTTTCACGTCAGGGCGCTGATATTATATATTGAACCCTGAATTCTGTGCCTAATTAATAGTGGGCTGGAGACGAAGGTCCAGTTCTCTTAACAGTGAAGACTTCTTCCAGTGGAAGAGGTGTGTTTCCCCAGAAGCTCCCTGCCCTGCAGGAAGGCTCTGTGCTTAGAGGAAAGGATCCCTTGGATTCAGTTCTATGGCTCTGCTTCACTGTCTGCATTAAGAGTTAGTTACTGGCAATAGACATTGTTCTGTTACCAGTAATTCTAATTGCACTGTAAAAGAGATTAAAGAGAGGAGCAGTAAGCAAGAGAACCCCAGTTAAGCCATTGTAAGGGCAAGGGGTCGTGCAGAGACACAGCAACCACTGCAGATGGAAGCAGAGCTTGTGGTGATTAGAGATCAGAGACTCACTTAGTAAGCAGCTTTAGAGAAGCCTGGCAGTTCAGTATTAAGCCAGACCTTCCAGCACAGACAATAGCACCAGTGTAGCATTGCCCCCTTTATAAAATTGCAGCACGATCTTAATGGTTTTAGGTGTTTCCAGTGCATAGTATAAATACTCTGTATTTATGTGAATAGGTACAAATGGGGAAATTGAATAGGCCCCTCCCTTACATCCAGGTGATGTATTCTCATTAACATAAAAATCTAAATATTTAAAAACTGTTAGCAAGACCTAAGAATTTCATACATGCAGAGTTGCCTTCAGTAAAGTTTACTGCAACCATAGGATTTGAAAAAAAGCATTAAGTAACTGTAGGTCTTCTGCTAACAAAACTCATAGTAAGTAATATATGCGCCATTAACAAAGCACGAGAAGAATTAAAAATGCAGCAGCAATAGAGCACTAACTTGATGACCTTAGGTGTCCAGTGACAGATGAGCCCTTCCATTATACTTCCTACTGATAGCTTTTGTGCCTTCCATCAAAGCATCTGTTACCTCTTAGTCTGAGCCTTATTGGTAGTCCATTGAATCTGTGTTTTTGTTTGATTTTGTTTGGGTGTTAATGTTTGTAACCTCCTGGACTTTGAGAGGTAGTATATAAATACTTAAATCAATAGATGGTGAACGATGAAACGTATTATTAAATGCCAAAAAAGAGTGTGTGTCTTCGCCAAGAGAGAATGGCACAAGAACGGAACTACCACCAAGCTATCCCTGCTTCTTTGCAGCCATATGCTGAACTTCAGAAGACAAAGGTGCCCGCAACAGGGCCTGGTCAGATGACTGAGGCACATGGAGGAAGTGGGTGTGGTTCATACTGAAGGCAGTCTCCATAGCACTGAGGTCCAAAGTTATTAAGCGCGATTAAGATCAATACTTTGAATTTTGACTGGAGTTTATGATGTCCTGGTCAGTCTTTAGCTTTAAAACTAAAGGTCATCACAGAAATACTGTGTCCGGTAATACAAACTAAAGACCCAAGTAATCCAGCATGGATGAGATCCGTGGTTCCATATTCATATTTATTAGACTTAAACATGCTCCAAAGTAATAATCATTTTAAATGGTCTCTGTGGCATGAAACAAACTTAAAGCAAATACAGTCGGTTGCCAAGACAAGTAAAGACACTGTATAGGTCATCTGTTTGTCTAGATACCAAAGCAAAAAAAAAGTGCTGTTTGCATCAATGAATTTGGAGTTGCTGCAAAGATATCGTCAGTTTGGTGCTATTGGCTGTAAAGAACAATTTATCAGGCACATTAAGGCTAGGATAGGCCAAAGTTTGTTTCAGAATTGCAGACACTGGCAAGCAGCTTTACCAGCAGGGGGAGTAGGGCAGTGCTGGGAGTTAAGTTCAGTTACTCACAAGGGTTATGATGTCCTTTATTTATTTATTTGATTTATATACTGCTCTCCCCAGATGGACTCAGGGCGGTGTACAACAATTAAATTGTACAATACAATTGAAATAACATTAAAATAATAATTTGCCTAGAATAATATAAAATACCATCTTAAAAAATACCATACCTCAGCATGTCAGTCAAAGGTGCCGGCGTTCCCCTTGGTAATTTCATATAGGAGATTTTAAATCATTGATGGCTACATTATTCCATGGTTTAGGAAGGTGTTCTTACAAAGGAGAATGAAGATGCCGGGGTTCTCTTGAAGGCAGTTGAACTAAGTCTTAGAAAGAGGGTGGGAGTGGAAAAGCCTAGGGAGCCACAATATCCTTGCAGTTGTTGATATGGTGCCCAGGAGTTTCTCCACCTGGGGCTAGCTCAGATAAGAAATGGTCTATCCAGTTCAGAGAAATTCCATACGATGCTTGGGTTAGAATTAGTTTGACAAGGTTGTCTTGTCCTCTGAAGGTTGAAGACAAGCAGCATTGTATCAAAATGTGACCTCCCCACAAACTGTGCTGGTGTTTTTGTGAAATTGGCATTTGAAATGGGGTGAGGTCCCAATGATCCCACTGAAAAGAGGTGACGTCCATTAAAGGGCTTGCTCACTTCTGGGATCCTATAAGGGACTGTACTCACTACCTGTGAAAAGACATGTCCCCACTCATGCATGGACAGAAGATGGTACTTACATTCATCTGCTGTTGCGGACATGAAAGATACCTCTGAAGAAGGAACTTTGTAGTATGCAGCAAGACACAGAGCTGAGTCTGTGATCTTTGTAACATTTCAGGTGCCTCTTTTGGTGTAGTGGTTAAGTGTGCGGACTGTAATCTGGGAGAGCCAGTTTGGTGTAGTGGTTAAGTTCGCTGACTCTAATCTGGGAGAACCGGGCTTGATTCCCCACTCCTCCACTTGCACCTGGCTGGATGACCTTGGGCAAGCCATAACTCTGGCACAGCTGTTCTTGAAAAAGAGCAGTTTCTGTCAAGAGTTCTCTCAGCCCCACCTACCTCACAGGGTGTCTGTTGTGGGGAGGGGAAGGGAAAGGAGCTTTTAAGCCGCTCTGAGACACCTTTGGATAGTGAAGGGCGGGGTATAAATCCAATCTCTTCTCTTCTTCTTCTTCTTCTTTTATTGTGGTTTTGGGAGGTGGGTGGGTTGCCATTTGGTTTATTTGGGGGAAAAATGGGTTATGTGCAATTAGGTTAAGTAACAAACTTTTTCTTTCAGGTGGAAGGTCCAGGTAACAAATAAAGGATACTACAATTTAAGAAAACAAAAGGTATGACTTGGAAATGGATGAGTTTATATTGCAAGTAAATTGCTGTAACCTGGACTGGGCAGAAGGTAGACCATGATCACAACAACTAGCCAATTTCTAGTGGACCACCTTGGGCCTGCTGGGATTCTTGCAAAAGATGATGGGCTAAGTGGATCTTGGTTGGATCCAGCCAGAGTGCTTTTGTTATATGTTCTGAAGCAAAAATGCATATTCAGATTCATTAGTCATGTCTTAACTGTTGAGAATCCAAAGGATGTGCTGTAGACCACAAGGAGTCCTAGATTGTTAAAAAGTAGACTACACGTTGCTTTAGCCCATCCTGAGTTTTGCTGTAAGTTTGAAAAGAAGTGCATTTAAGTAAACAAGCTTTCTTTGTATCCTGAAAGCTAACTTAAAGATGAAAAGACATATACTACAAGAGCTCCTAAACTAAGATTCCTAATATAGGGATTTTTTCACTACCAAAAAACCTCTAACTTCCGTCCCTCACAGTTCTCAAGCACATTGGACGTGGTTCTCACAAATGATGTGATAACTGTGCTGATTACTGGTGGGGGCTCATACGATGGAATGCTCATCCACATGTGCCCTCCCCCAACCCCCTGCATTTAGAAGCTAGCTTTTTGGAGAGAAGGAGCCTAGACTAGTTTTTTTCTGAAATCTGTGTGAAAGAGGCTTCATCATAGGGAGCCTCACTTATTGTCTGAAGTGACACAGTCTACATGTGGGTTTAGCATCGTCTCTCTTTGTGGTACATTTATTTTGTTTATTGTTTGGGAAAATGTTATGCTGCCTCTCTGGGAAACTTGCCTGAGGCGAGTTACAAAATGAAACATAATAAAAAATGAAACATTAAAATATAATATTAAAAGCCCAGCCAGAGTGTAAAAACACTGAACAATTTTAAATGAATTTAATAGTGTCCAAGTAAAAGCTCTAAAAGAAGGGTGGTCAAAAATTAACCCTTTAATTAAAAGCCTGGCTAAAAAGAAACATGTTTTGGCCTGGCACCTGAAAGAGAGCCTCCAGGGAAAGCACATTCCATGAGCAAGAAAGCCATGCCTCTAGTTGCCTCCTGCCTCAGTTCTGAAGGCGGGGGCACAGAGAGCCAGGCTTGTGAGGCAGATCTTAACTGGTGTACTGGACAATATGGGAGGAGGCAGTCCTTCAAGTACCTTTTAAGCCAGCCTTAAAAGTAAGAACCAGTACTTTGAATTGTGTATGAGGGGGGAAACGGGCAGCCAGCCCAGGTCTTTCAGAATCAGAGTGATACATTCCTTGTATCTAGCTCTGGGCTACCTTATTTTAGACTAGTTGAAGTTTCTAGACCATTTTCAAAGGCAGCCCCACATCCAGTGCATTACATTATTCTAACCTGGATATAGTCAGAGCATCAATTGCTGTGGCCAGATCATGTGTATATGTATAAAGCCTCTCTATAGGACTTTCATGGTGTGCATTTGGGAACAGTTGAACATTCTGAACTGTAAGGAGGCTGAAACTGTGAGGATTTCAGAGTATTGGTATAGTGCCCAATCACTACCAATATACGAAAAGCAAGGGGTGAGATCTGGTTCTTTGCTTTTAAACAGGAAGTATAACATGTAGGTGAAAGCCTGCATTCCCCACACACACACACACACAGACACACCTCATTGTACTCAGTTGTTCAGAAGAGGTCTTCTCCCAGCCCTTACCAGAAGTGGAAGAAAAAAATGCTTAAATCTGTGACGTGCAGAGAAGGAAGGAGCAGAGTTGGGCTTCCCTCACCATTGTGCTCCATTTTCTATTTGAAATAGACATGTGACCTACCTCCTTGCTATATATGTGAATAAAATATACTTGGATTTATTTCTCCACTGTGACTGTTTTGGTTCAAAGTGTTGGGCTGTTTTTGTGTTGTGCAGCCTGAGCCTCTATATGTTGAGTCCCTTTTTATTCATTGGGATTAATTCTCATGTAAGTAGGCATACAAGTACTGTCTAAACAGACTTTTTACAAAGAAGGAAGTCTGCATATTATTTTGGTGTACACAGTACACCAAAGGACAGTACTAATTGTACTAAACCAACTAATTACAATGATACAGTAAGATATCTTAGTTACATACCATTCTTGTTGTTTTTCCAAGGGATTTTTCAAGCTACTTGTTCCATTTCCCCCCTCTTCAGGTCTTCACAATGAACAACTATTTTTCTATAGGGCCAGATGCTCTCATGGCTCTAAATTTTCACGCGCATCGTAAGAAGTCTCCCTCTCTGTTTTCCAGTAGGATTATTAACAAGGTATGCCGGGTAAAACCAAAACCTTCTACATTCCATTGGGTTGCAGTTGAGGAAATGATTTGGTTTGTTCCTGTACACCTGCTGTTTACAAACCTGTAATAAATCTGGCAGACCATGGCACTCTCACCACCACCACCACCTTCCGCAAGGCAGTAGCATACTTGGGAATCTTGATCACCATCTGATTTAATTTGACTGAATTTTATTGTAGCTTTAAATGGTTTACCTGATATATGTTGTATTATCTACTGTTGTTCACCGCCCTGAGCCCTGTTTACAGGGAATGGGTGGTATAAAAATAAAATCAAATTTAATAAATAAATAATGACTCCTGAACTGCAGAACTGTCTCCCCCTTTTTAGTGGGGTTTTAATCTTGCATTTCAAGCAGTGCATCAAAGGAATACAGATATATTTTCGTCAGATATCTGCATTCATTGAGCATGATTCACCAAGACTCTCTGGGAGCACCTGAACTTTGATAGTACTGCAGGGAACACAAACTTTCCTCATTTAAAAACTTCCTTGCACAAAGTTTGTCTTAAACTAAGTCTGCTCCCAGAGTCTCATGGTGATTACTCTATAAATGTGACTATTACTTGGACCTGAAGTACCACCCTACTTCCAGTGTTTTATTTTCTGTAGATAGTGATAGCATTTGCAGCAGGAACTGGGATATATCTGAAATTCCATAGGTATTTTGCAACCTGGAAAACATACAAATGCCAGAATACATTTTGAGTTTGAAATTGGATGCAGAAAGTCTGTTATCCAGGTTTTATAATTCTGTTCTGGATGTTCACGGTGACTAATAGGGTCAAAAGATTGCCATGTGCCTTAGTTTAGGAAATTCGAGTGCATTTTTTTCCTTCCCTTTCTTTCCTTAAATCCTAAGAGAAACTTAGTTTATCAATGATAATCATTTGGAAAACACCTTCATGTTCAGTTTTCTGTAACATTCCTTTCTCTCTTTTTTTTAAGGCAGTTTATTTTTTCTATGGAACCAAAGATTGTTTAGTGCAGGAATGTAAGGATTTGAACAAAAAGATTGAGGTAAGAGCTATTTTTGTCCACCCAAGAAGTTGCTTTGCTTTTTTCCTCTCTTCCCAAGAAAAACACTTATAAGGCAGTAGACTCCAGAATGAAAAGAGTCTGAGGCTTGATCTGCACAATGAGATGATTGGGCTGACTACTTTTGTTTGTGGATGGCAGGAGAGAGGTCAATTTTCCATGCACCCCTACTTTAAAAACTCCTAGCAAATATACATACAAGTGCTGTAGGGAGATAAGCCCTTTGCATATTTAAACTCTTTTTTTTTTAAAGTAATCCTGCACTTGAAGTATGTCATGGTGCAGCCCATTCTGCTGCAGGCATAGATATGGCCTGAGAAATATTTAACTGAAGCGCAGTCAGAGGACAAATTACTGTCCTGGGCACGTGGGAATCAAAAGCATGAGCTGGGCACCTCTTTAGAGAAGTCTGGAGTGGGCTGCTCCTACAGTGAGCCATGGTTGGGTGTTTTGGATCACCCTTCTTTCATGCTCACCACGGCCTACTGAGCCATAAAATCAGGCTGTTGTGAACTGTTGAGAATTGCTCTCCTACAAGCAAAATTGTAGCTCCTTTCTGTTGGGGCAGAGGGCTCCTGACCTTCCCGAAGAGCTAGCATGAACCAGCTCATTGTTACCAAGTCACACTAATGCTTTGCTGTATGTTTTTAAAGCTAGAGTTGGATGGAGAGAGAATCGATCTGCCTAATTTGGAAGGGATTATAGTTCTGAATATTGGCTACTGGGGCGGTGGCTGTAGACTGTGGGAAGGAATGGGAGATGAGCTTTATCCTCTGGCAAGGTAAGGATGTTCTCTTGTTGTACGTGATTCCTTTTCTCATACTTTGGGGTCCTTCCATCCAGGGAATTGGTTCCTAAGTAAGGATGGCAAAATTGGATTGATTGGATTGCAAGGAGAAACATTTATCTATTGATTGCAGGGCTCCTATGATGAATAATCTAAAAAATGGAACCCGAGGTAACCACTGGTAATTGTTGGTAGTAAACATCTCTGCTTCTCTTCCCCCCCCCTCGATCTTAGGCATGATGATGGCTTGCTGGAAGTTGTTGGTGTCAATGGCTCTTTTCACTGTGCACAGATTCAAGTGAAGTTAGCAAATCCTGTCCGGCTGGGCCAGGCGCATACTGTGAGGGTAGGTGATACGTCGGGGCATAATCACACAACTGCTTCTCAGCTTCTTATTCATTCATTCATTTCATTTATACCTGCCTTTCTCCCAACTGGGTACCCAAAGCAGCTTACATCTTTCTCCTGCCCTCCATTTTATCCTCACAACAACCCTGTGAGTTAGGTTAGGCAGAGAGTGTGTGGCAGAGCGGGTATTTGAACCGGGGTTTCCAAGATCCTAGTCTGTCACTGTAACCAGTACACCCCATTGGTTCTCAGGCTCTTTTGATCAGTGCTTTGGAGCTGGGCTTCCAAGTGCATGACATGGAAAACGGCAGGTGTTTTGGCTGGCTTTCTTGGATTCCTAAGGCCTCTCTTCAAAGGCAGCCATGCAGACTGTGCTTGTCTCAGTCCTATTTTGCACTTCAGCATGGACAAACTGGGCAAAGCAGAGAAGGAAAACCAACCTAGGACCCAATGAGCTGAGTAAATGTCAGATGTCCCTGAAGTAAACACTGGCCCATAACCAGGGGCTTTGGAGTTAAAGACATCTTCAAGCTCTTGGCTGGCTAAACTGCCACTTCTGTCTGGAGTATACACTTGGCTTATCCTGGGTTAGTGCCTCTAGCTTTCATGGGGCAGCATGGATACGCCTCAAGCACGTGGTTCTTTCATGACATCCAGTTCAGTCTGGGATTTCTCTGGATCCTCCCAACTTTTTGTCATGAGCCATGTGCATGATTTTCAGCACAGTATAAAATCATGATGAGTCTACAAAAGGACAACTACAATATTACAATAGAAGCCAACTGTTCTTCTCATCTTTAATCTTTGCAGCCAATTCTGTCCCAAGGGTCAGAGCATATAAACATATTAAATGGATAGGGCGAGTTCCTGTTTTGAACAGAGAAAAAAGGTCAAAGAATATGGACCACAGGAAGACAAAGCAAACATAGCAGGAAAACATGAATCCCTTTACATTAATTTGATGTAGCTTGCTGTTTGGACCCAAGGGAGTCTCTTTCTCCTGCCAGTTCAAACACTCCCTGATTCAGATCTCACTCTGAACCACTGCAGCTGTCACCATAGGCATAGCATCAAAAGTGCACACCTCTGTGATGCAGGGGTGGAAAATGGTCAGCTATAGATGCAGTAACATAGGGACTGTTAAGAATGGCGGCGGCCCCATGGGCATAATAGGATATAGGGTATTCGTATGCCCCCCCCCCCCACAGTACTGGCCAATTAGACGGCCTCCCGCATGCGGGCTAAGGCTTAGAGACCGTTAGGTAGCTGAAGCTGAGAACTAACGCTCTCCCACGGCACCTAATGAAATCCCAGACACTACAACACCCTCCTGCACATCTGTATAGATAAGCGTTTCGGCGCACAGCAGGAAAAGCACAGAAAGGAATGCAATAGCAATTAACCAGACACAGACCAACCTTTCCAACTTTCAAGGCAGCATAGCTGACACACGGCTTGCAACACCCAGTCCAGATCTTCCGGTTTGAAGTCAGACTGGCCGCCCAACAACAGATAGAGCTGGGTTTCATCCGCATACTGGTGACATCTCAGCCCATG
>NW_015177044.1:383863-412898 GCF_001447785.1 Gekko japonicus | reverse complement strand
CCACTGTGACCCCCACCACGAAGATCAAATCGAGCGTGTGTCCCGCCCGGTGAGCAGTGTTCCCTCTAAGCTGAGTTAGGGTGAGCCAGCTCACAGGTTTTCAGCCTCTGGCTCACACATTTTTGTCTTAGCTCAAGAAGGATGGCTCCAGAGCAGTGGTTCCCTCTAAGCTGGGTTAGTGTGAGCTAGCTTATAGTTTTTCAGCCTCCGGCTCACACATTTTTGTCTCAGGAAGGATGGCTCCCAGAGCAGTGTTCCCTCTAAGCTGAGTTAGTGTAAGCTAGTTCACAGTTCTTTAGCCTCCAGCTCACAGATTTTTGTCTTAGCTCAAGAAGGATGGCTCCAGAGCAAACTGATTTATGCAGTGGCCAAATAGCTCGCTCACAACTTTAATGCCAGTAGCTCACAAAGTAGAATTTTTGCTCACAAGACTCCACAGCTTAGAGGGAACATTGCTGGTGAGTGGGAGTCATTACATATTGGGAGAGTCCCAGCGCCACCATGGATGACACTAGGTCCATCGCCTGAGTGGAGGCCACATTGTCCGCATGGACACTGAAATCACACAGGACAATCGGTCTAGGGTGTTCCAATGCCCAGCCCGACACGGCCTCTACCAGGGATGGCAGGCTGCTGGCCGGTTCTTTTTTCATCAAAAAACCAAAGATAAAGTACAAACAAAGACAAGTCTTACCTTACAGTAATTATGTTTTGTTGTCATAATTATTACTTTACGTTTGGTTTTTAATATGTTTTTGCTGTTTTGCTGTTTTATTATCTGCAGTATGTGATTATTTTTAAAAGGGAATATGAATATTTTTTTGCCTTAGATTCTGTACAATAATGAAAACATTGTCCTCTATTCTTAAAAAAAGTTCAATAAAAAGGTGTTCAATCCTTTTATGTGGGTCACATCTAACTATGGGGATGGTGGAGGCCAGATGTCCTAGTTTTACATTTAAAACGCTAGCTTATCAGTAGGCTGACATTAAATTGTTCAGTAATTTGTCAGTATTTGGTCAGGTTTTTTTTAAAATTTTGGTCAGTAAAATCAGTATTTTTGACCCTCTGACTAGTTTCCACCCCTGGTGATGCCAAGTTTACAGCTTCACCACCAATCATTGTGCCACTTGGGGGGGGGGGGGGTCACGGCTGGGATTTCACAAACCAAACTGTACATTCCTTTAGGGTTTCTCTTTCTGTTTGCTCATTATCAAGGCCTGATCCGCTAAAGGTATTCTGGTTCAAGAATCCTATAGCAGTTAGGCCTCATGTGCTTTTCCCATTCCTATGACTCTGAAACTTTAATTTCATTTTTAATATCTTCCTGATTCCAGTTGATCCTGAAGAATTCAAAGATGCCAATGCAGGTGGATGGAGAGCCCTGGGCACAAGGGCCTTGCACTGTTACTATAACTCATAAGACCCATGCACTGATGCTGTCTCATTCAGGGGAACAGACGGATGACGATGTGTCCAGCGTATCGGAACAGGAACTGGCCAAGGATCAGACGGATGAAGACACATAGGTCTTGGCCAGGTTTTGACATGACCAATAGTAAATTCAGTTTGGCTCTCGCTGACAAGTTTTAGTGCTAACTATTTAGTCTCTTAATGCAGTACCATTTCTGTGTTTATAAATGGCATAGGAGTTACAAAAGCCATGCTTCCAGCGATTAAAGAAATTCTGAGCCAGGCTTAAATTCAGTAAGCACTTTTGCTTTGATGTATAGTATTAAGTGTGGAGGGGGGGAACCAAACCCTTCATAGTAACTTATGTTCAGTGCTCTGCAGGTTAAATGCCTCTTCAGGCCTTCAGAGCTTGTGGGAATTTGTTCTGTGGAACAGCTGCCATTATTCTTTGTAATTACGTAGACCTAATTTTGAGGAATATGTTAACAGTATCATCCTATCATTTGTGGGTCACATGTTCCCAGTGCAGACATGACTCTGCCTGATCTCCTAGCATGGTTAGGAGATTGGAAACACTTCCTAGGCTCATGTACTCTTTCCTTATCTCCACTCCCTTTTGATTTTCAGAGCATGATTATGTTTGCACCAGCAATAACATGGTTAACTCTGAAAAATCAAAAGCAGGGTGGGGATTGTATGCACTCTGTAGTAGGATCACCAGTTGAACGTTAAGTGTTACTAGATCTCACAGCCAATTAAGAACAATTACATATCACAGCAGTTTTATATATTAACCTGCTGGATGGTGGATACAGGAAGGACTAGAGCCTATAGGATGGATTTCTCCCAAGTCAAGGCCTAATTGTTTGCCTGTGCATTACAGTACTCACAGCAGATAGGTGTGTTGATCTTGCTTCCTGAGTGGCTGTTGAAAAGTTAAAAATAATGAGCTTGATCTCAGTTCAATTGTTGTCAGCTCATAGTTGTGGGTATTCCAAGTAAAACTATCCAATGTAACATGCGTGCAGTATGTTGATGACTTCCACAGTGATTGCTGTATTGTTTCTTGAAAATATTTGCTGACAGCAGAGCTCACAAAAAGAATTGTCTTCTCCCAGACCCTGTAGCAGGGAACTTAAATCTCAAAGAACTCCTGAACAATTTGTCATGCACTGATTTTGTCTGGATACCTTGAAAGGAGATCTCCAAACACCAAATGACAACATGTTACCAGAGATCTCTGTAAATTAGTGTGGTAAAGGAAGGCGCTGTGTGCCCAAATCTTACCGAAATGAGCAGGAGTCATGCAAGGATAATATTCTTGTCTTGTTTCAGTGGTGTTTGTGCAGGGTCATTCCTGCCACAATATGCCCCCTTTAGTCTTAACACTGAATTATTCATGTCACTTTAGGAAAGAATCTCCTTTCTGTTTGTATGTCTGGAAGAGAGTTTCTAGTAATGCATGTAATCTATATGGACAGTGTTTTTTCCACATTCTAAAACAATGCTTTTATGTGGTTTCAGTGGAGGTTGCTGTACTCATTTGAGTGAAGGAAGAGGTCTTTCAGATTTCGTCAGGCTGAGCCAGTTGCAATATTGACAGTACCATTTAATAGTCTTGTGTCAGTGCCAAACTCCTGGACACTGAAAGTTTGTTTCTTAGTTTCATGCAGCATATTAAATAGCAGTGGCTAATCAAGTATTGTCTGTCTGAAGGCAACCCCCACCCCGAAACCACTTTCAACTTCGATTTTGACTACTTCTGGAAAAGACTGTGAGCTGCTAGAGTGATGCATTAAAACAGAATGGCCAGTAGTCCTCTTCAGGCCACATTTGCTGAAGACTGTTGAAATCATCGTACATAAAGGTAGAGCAGGTAGTGCAGGAATGATTGTGCCAGCCCTGCCCATGCACAATTGCTGTAGCATGCGTAGACTTCATCAGTGTTACTGGAAGCATTAGCAAAAATGACATTCCTGATCCCAGGGGAGGAGCTTGCACATGTACTTTGTCTGAACATAAATGTTATGTTTTAAGTTCTGAAAAACAAACTGGGATCACACTGCAAAACCTAATAACAAGCAATCACTGTGATTTGTGGCCACTGTATATTATAATTCATAAAAATACAAATGGTTCTTACCAGAGCACAAAGATAGTAGAAAAATCTCACAACTAGTAATGTGATCCTATCACAAAAATGAGAAAAGCCCTGTCCCTGTGATATTGTAGGACAGCTTTGGTAGTAAGTTGAACATCTAGATGTAAGCCTAGCTGATCTTCCTCAGAAGTTATTCTGATCTTCCTCGGAAATTCTCTCCCTCTTATTTACAACTCAAATTTTACACAAGAAGCAAGCCAGTCCATAAACATTTCCTTAATCAGGCTGATTTTCTGTTATCTGTGCTATGTAAGGACCATTTGTATTTTTATGAACTATAAAATACAGTAGCCACAAATCCAAGTGATTGCTTGTTATTGTGTTTTAAGTTCTGTCAACTGCATGCAGGTAGGGGGAGGCAAGCATATTCATCCCCCCTCTACATTTATGTTGAATTCAGCTTGTGTAGATCATCTGAAGAGGGTTAGTGAGCCGTTCATGTCCTGCTCTGTTTGACAGGACACTTCTCTTTTGTAAAGTTATTTAAGTGCTATGTTCTGATCTTGAGTGTTTGTGTTTACATAGCCATATACAGAAGTGGACTCCTCTAAAAAGGGGGACTTGCTGAGTATGCACCCACCTGCCCACCCCTTAACTTTTAGTCTGAACATGATGCTGTAGCTAGAATTTTTACCTTTTATCTTCCTGTTCAGTGACAATATTTTGTTTTGCTAGAAGGGTAGGGAAGTTTCTGATGGAGTAGCTCCCCATACAGTCCTTCTCACTTTCCCCAAAGCTGTCAAAGAAAAAGAGGTCAAGCAGCAGTTGCACTCTGCGGGACACTCCTGTGGTCCAGTTAACACTCTCACTGACCTTGGAAATCTTCTGGGTGGTGGTGGTGGTAGGAAACGGCATATGCACCTCCCTCCACTATGTGATATAGTATAACCGTGTAACTCGTCCTGTGTATGTGTGTAGGATCTACATGCAGACACTTTTCAAAGAGAAAATAGAGCTACACAGATATTGTGCATTGCACAGCGTGTCAAAAGTGTTGCAAGCCCATGCCTGTGGCCCACCTGCATGTAGGAAGCTTCCAAGCTGATGTATGATTCAGTCCTAGTGTTCTTGCTTGTGCTTCTGTTGCCCTCTGTACATTACTGTTTGGAATTTGTACTGTAGCAAGCTTGCAGGAGTAAGACCTAGCCTTTTTTGCTGGGTTAGTGTTTTGGACTACAGAGTTCCAGGCAGCATCTCATCGAGACAATGGCCATTAGAAATTCCTCCCTCCCTGCTGCAGTTTATCCTTTATCCAAAAGGGGGCACTCAGCTGCTAACGTTAGTTCTTGCTCTAGTTTAAACTTACTTTCCCGCATCCTAGCTAATTCATCTTGTGAGTGAATTAACTCTGGAATGTTTGGGGCTTGTATTTAGTTTAAAAGTACTATTAAATGGGCCACTTGTTTAAAAAGAGAAGATGCTTGTGTATAAAAAAGCCAAGCTGAGATTTTGATAAAATGTCTACTGCGGTGTCTGTGGCTGGCGAATGACCTTGTCATTTCCCTAAGAACTTGCTTACGTTTTACAGTTGTCACATGTGAGGCCTCCTGAAAGAACGTCCATATGGTATCTACATAATTTGTGTTACGTGTCATGTGCAGAGTCTAACACCAGGTACTTGGGGGGCTTCCCAGCATAAGGCAGTGGAGCTTGAATACTCTTGCATTTGATAGTGGTAGTGCATTTGATCATGTAGCTACCTCTAATTATGGGGAACAACTGCAGCATGGATGTTGTGGCAATTGTAGTCAGCAGAGCGGCTCTTAACTGCTGATCTAAATGGTGACAAGAGGTTTGCTGGAATCTGGCAAGGAGATCACTGGGTCTTGGTGGTGGGAAGTGCTGTCAAGCTGCACTCAGATTATGGCAGCCCCAGGGGATTCTCAAGGCAAGAGACATTCAGAGGTGGTTTGCCATTGCCTTGCCTCTACATAGCAACCCTTGACTTCCTTGGTGGTCTACCATCCAAGTTCTAATCAGGGCCGACCCTGTTTAGCTGCCACGGTCTGATGAGACTGGGCTAGCCTGGGCCATCCAGGTGAAGGCCACTGTGTCTTACCTCTGGTATGATGTTGGAGATAGGTACCTGGAGCCAAACACCGGAAAACCAAAAGGTATGCCCAAGCCATTCAATTGCTGTATCAGTACTATATTTCTTATCTCTAATGACTTTCAGGTCTCTGTAGTTTTCATTTTGTCCACCTATACCTATCCAAGGTACATGAAAGGTTGGACACAGCAGTCCATTGATGCAAAGATTGCAGCTTTTTCATGCCCTCCCCAGCCTGGTTTGTAGAACCTTTGTGGACTAATACCCACAAGAGAAATGGTCCTCCCCCTTCCACCATGCCATTAGTATATGCCGGGGGTGTCAAAGATATGGCCCACGGTCTGGATCTAGCCTGCACAGGGTTGCAATCCGGTCCGAGAGCAACTGACTCTCTGCTGCTTTCTGGTTCCTGTTTCTAATGTCGCAGCTCCTTTCCCCCAGTCTCTCCTATTTCCTGCTTCAGATGAGAGAAAGAAAGCCTTCCCTCCATTGCCTGAGGGCTCCTTCCCCCTTCCCCTCCTCCTCTGGAGTGGGGGAGGAAGAGAGACACAGAGAGGGGGGAAATGGCATCTCATGAGACTTTTCAAAAGACCAGCAACGTTTTATTCCAGGTATAAGTACACTTTTTCTTCAAAGAGGGAGGGAGCCAGCCAGCGGGAGCACGCCAGAAAGAGAGAGAGAGAGAGAGTCCTGTGTTTAGACCAGAAAATGTTTTATTCCAGGTATTGGGGGGGGGGAGTCCTGTGTTTAGAACAGAAAACGTTTCATTTCAAGTATGGGGGGGTGTCCTGTGTTAAGACCAGAAAACGTTTTGTTCCAGGTATGAGGGGGGAAGAGTCCTGTGTTTAAGACCAAAACATGTTTTATTCCAGGTATGAGAGAGAGTCCATCCCATGGCACTTGGAGAGATTTCCATTTCTAACAAATGGAGAGGGGAGGGGGGAACCTAACAGCACAGGTTGCATTCCTTATTAGTGAAAGGGAGCAAAAGTACAGCAGCACCTTAATGACTAACAAAATTTGTGGCAGGGCATGAGTTTTCATGAATCACCGCTTACTTCCTCAGATACAGCTGGAATGTGAGTCCATCTGTCCTTATATCTTGAAGAGTGAAGTGATTTCAGATGCCAAAAGACAGCAGGCATTGGTAATGAGAGAAGAAAACTAGCTCTCAGTTCAGTCCAGGAGTTTGCATTGTCTTGAGCTTCATGATCCGTTGCAATTCAGCAGTCTGTCTTTCTAATCTCCCTTTGAAATTCCTTTGTAAGAGAACTGCTACTCTTAGGACAGCAACTGAATGCCCTGGAAGGTTAAAATGTCCCCCCCGCTGGTTTTTGAATGTTATGGTTTCTAATAGTGGTAGAAAGAGTAAGAGTCCAGTAGCACCTTTAAAGACTGACAATATAGTGGTAGGGTATCTGCTTTTGTGAGTCACTGCTCACTTCAGATTTATTTCTATTTATTCTTTGCATCCTCCTGGACTGAATCATCCTGTACCAAATTGAGATCTAGGTTTCCTGTCTCGTTACCAATGCTGATATCTCCATGCCTCTGTATATCACACCGATGATGATATCGCTACCCCTCTGCATATCACAGCTAATCCAATCATGCCTGCTGTTGCCATTCGGCATCTGAAATCATCTTTATAAAGTTTATCTCTCCGGTACCTTGTGTTACATTTTATGGCACACATGGCCTGGCCCAACAAAGTGATATTTATGTCAGATCTGGTCCTCGTAGCAAATGAGTTTTGACACCTCTGGTATATGCCTCTTGCTTGGCCCTGGCAGGGGGTGGTTGGGTGGCAGTGACTCTGGGGTCCCATTCAGGACTTTTCCCCAGGGTCCCAGAATCACTAGGACTGCCACGCCTGGTCTAGATATGCAGCACAATCTGTGGTAGAATTTCAAGGCAGTGGAACAGGCGGCATCACTTTAAGCTGCAGGTGTCTGTGTGGAGGGGGTCATATTTTGAATACATCCGTACAAAAAAACAGCACCCCAGGAAGAGACACCCTTCCCTAGCCCTCTGCAAGTTATGCTTATATTCTACCTCCAGGGAATTAAGGTAGGGAAACTTAGAACAATGTAATTTAAAAAAAAAAAAGATTGGAGTGGTACAATCCACTCTACCACCTCCTGCTGCATTTATTATTCCTTGATTTTAACAGATTATCAATCAACTGCTTTCCACCCAAAGCCTAAATAAGATATCTAGAGCAGGCCTTAATCTAACTTGTACTGGAAGTGTTTCTATAACTCCTCTTTCTCTTTCCCAGGCAATGTTTAAGAATGGTTTTTTGACATTAACTCTTCTCTTGCTGATGTCTTCGAATAGAAAAGTCATGGGGGAGGAGAGGACTGCCATACCATCCGCATAAGAGCAATTCTGCCAACAGAATGCTATATCTGTGTTATTTGCATTGGCAGGGACGGGAACAGTGGATCCTGATTCTCCCTATCAGTGCAGGCTCCAACTTTGTCTCCTGTACTGTCTCTCTGGTCCACTGATTCTCAGAAGGACAATTGAGGGGCAACACACAAGGATTCAGTGGGCGGGTGGGAGGCGGTATCATTGCCAGTCCAAGGCTGGCAACTGGTGGGAGAGTTTTATGTGGGGGGACCTCTCAGTCCAACGATGTGTCTCCTGCTTCACACTGGAAGTGACGTTTGTGACGCGACTTGGGGAGGCACAAATTCCCCCTTTCCCCCCACCGCCCTAGCATTCGGCATTGGGGGCATCGGCCTGCCACCGGGAGGTCTCCCACTTTGGCTGGCATGGCAAGTGGTGAAGTTGCCTTCAACTCCACTTGCACAGCTTAGGATCTCAACCCATATGTTGCCCTTAGGTGTGCAAATGTTGGAAGAGTGCAAGTGTTGGAAGAGTGCAAGTGTTGGAAGAGTGCAAGTGTTGGAAGAGTGCAAGTGTTGGAAGCTGTGCAAGTGTTGGAAGAGTCAGCAGTAAGCCTACTGCTCGCAGTTTGCTGAGATTCTAAAAAATGACCTACGAGTTCTGTGTATTGTACTTCTGGCTGGCACAGCTCCAACTCCACAGCTCTGGGTGTTCAGAGGAGTGCTTGGCATAATCATACCAGGGCACATGGTTAAGTTATGTAATAGGATTGGGACTTGACACAGGGTTGCTGTTTTGAGCAACTGCTCTGTGCTTTCTGTTGTTTTTAGTAATGCTTTGCCCTAAAGCATGTGTTAGAGTGAAAATTGTATGTGGTTACGCAAGTCACTGTTGCACAGATGTGTGTGTGTGTTCATTCTCTTCAGCACAAGCACTGCATCTTTCTCAGGTATTTTTATATTTGTGTTACTTGTGCTGCCTAAAAGCTGACGCCGTTCAGCCTTTGCACGTGCCGTAATGGGAAAAGTTGTGCTACCACTTTTTGTGTAGACTGTAATCACTGTTATGCTTTGGAGTTGCTAGGAAAGGTGTTCCTTGTCTTTTTCAGTGGCAGAATTAGAAGCAAAGAAAGCAGCTTTACAGGTACACCCAAAACACTGAAGGAGGTGGAAGGGCTCTCCTCTGTTGGCTGTCCTGCTTGACCTGTTTCCTGTCTCAGATAACAGACCCTGGCTACTGTTTTCTTTGCTCTTCTGCAAGAACCAGTTCAAATGTATGGGGAGGCCTGTACCACAGTTCTCTTTGTGGACCTGAGCCAACCTAAGCAATTGCACACATGCCTTTGGGTCTAAAAGCACTGTAACATATGTACAGTATGCTTTTTTAGCACATTTTTATCCCTCTTTTCCTCCAAAGAGCTCAGGGGTGGCATACATTATTCTCTCCCCCCTGAAGTTTATCCTCAAAGAAACCCTGAGAGGTAGACTAGGTTGAATGACTGGTTCATGGTCACCCAGAAGGTGTTTGTGACAAACAGGGATTGGATCCTCAGTCTCCATAAGTGTTGTCCATCATTCTAACTATTATACCGCATTGAGTCTCTTATTAAATGCTCCCTTCATATGAAAGTTAACATATCAAAGAAAAGGTTAGGCTAGAATCAATCTTATTTTGGGTAGGTTTTCTAAGTGTTTTGATGTGACCTTGCTAGAAGCATTCTAAAGCGGCGGCATCCAGGAGAAGACTGTAACAGAAGATTTCCGTTTAGGGCTGGTTGATGCATCTCGAGCCGTGTCCTTCCGCCCCAACTCTTTTCAGCAGCATTCAGGCCACAGTTTGGTACTTGGTTATGCTGGTGTGAGGCAGATATGCAGTGTGGGGATCAGCACTTCCACTGGGTATTCCTCTGATGGTGGCACTGTAATCATGGGAATCAGAGAGGCTGCAGATAGGCTGCACATATAGGGCTGCTGGTTCATGCATGCTCCACCTCCATGTAATCTGGCCTCTGATTGCCTTTTCTGTTGGTATGTGTCTGAAAAGCATCAGCTATGTTTAAGGTAGGATTTGGAAGCTATGTCAGAATCTTGTTACATCATTTCAGAACCTTCCCAGTAGACTGCATATTTCTCCCCATCCTGCACAGTGTTACACAGAATAGAATATTTGTTTTATGTCCAGGATGCTGTTGAATGAATATGTCTGGTAGAGGCCTAGGGGTGTCATCTGCAGATGTTCAGTGACGTGTCTTCTAAAATGTCCATGTGTGTGTAAGAATACATGTCACTTTGAGCATTCCAAGGTTCAAGTCACTTTGAGCATTCCAAGGTTCAAGTCACGTTGAGCATTCCAAGGTTCCAGTCTGCATCTTTTGTTCTGGAAATAGCAGAGATTCCCAAGCTGTTGGTTTTTGGCATTAATGAATTAAAAGCTTCTTATTATTGATACTGAGTACTATTTCGTCTGCATCTTTTGTTTACATTCCTAAGTAGTGCCATATCATCTACGAACAACTTTCAGAGGTCACTTCCTACAGAACTTTTATGCATAAGAGTAGTTCCACAGCCACCCTTGGACTTTCCCCCCTCACCATTGCTCATTAGGAAACCGCTGATTATAATATAAGAAGCACCCTTCAGAATAAAAGCCATGCAGTGCCTTTAAGACCAACCACAGTATTACAACATCAGGGGTGGATTGGCCATTAAGCAGCTGGGGAAAGTCCTTGAGGGGGCAATGGCCTGCATGGACCCCTCTGCTGGCTTCAGTGGGTGTGATGCAGAGATTGTATCCGGCTGCTCCCTTGACTTTAATGGGAAGGGGAAAAAATGGAAGCCATCCAGTTGAAAGCATAAAAAATGGTAGCTGAATACGTACTTGAGAATATTTCCCATCTGAAGAGTTCACCTGTACACCCAGTAGTAGTGCAAATTCAAAAACCTACATTCCTGGTCAATATCTAGTTTCTAGGAAAAGTCACTTTGAGATGCAGTTGGGCAACAGTTGAACCCTTAAAATGATCTTGTTAACAAATTCTGTTGCAGTTGCTGCCTGTCCACACATCTTCATTTCCTTTGTGCTGGCAATTAGAAGGTCATTTGGTGTCCCTTAGACATTGAATTTGGCTCAAGGGATTCCTGTTGCTGATTCCTAATGTAGACCAACAAAGACATTACAGCTCGTAGAAGATGGATGAACCTGTTTACTGTAAAGGGCAAATCTGAGTGCACAATAATCTCTTTTCTAACAGCATAACATAATCTCCCAATCCTAACTGCACTTGAGTGGCAGTCAGTACTTCATCTGCAGGTATAGATATCCTATGGTTAAAAACAGCCTGGATGGCTTGAAGTATCTAGGACTACTCTTGCCAAGGGGGTTGTTTGCTCTAAGGAGGGCTTTACTTCTTAGTAAGTTTCTCTAGCGGAGCCCTTCTGTCTTTGAACAGCTGCATGGCAAACAGAAAACCACCAGATGCAGGGACGGAAAACAAATTGGCTGCTGAATTTCTGTCTACCCACTGCTAGAGGCATAGTTGTGCATAGCGTGTGACCTTCAAGTAGTTTCCCATTTTGCTACATTCTGTCCTGATCTCAAACATTCCTAAATGGGGCAATGTCTAAAACTACGTTTTCAAGACCAAACTTTCCATGTGCATCTGACCTTCATTTTAAAGACACATGCTTCTGTTTGAGGGAAGCAAAAGCATATCTATTTTGCATGGCTCGTATTTTTGCCACAGCCAATAGCTTAGCACAAGCGAAGCAAAGTGACAATCCTGTGGGTAAGCACTGAGAGAGACCTTTTGACCAAGGCTATGCTTATTACATTCCAGAGAATTGATGTAGCACTGTGACTAGTGGGCTGTTCACACATGGCAGTGAGGTGGTAAGATTGTGCCTGGACTGTACCCCTTTGGACTGCTGAAGAGAGAATTGCACATCTGACTACTTCACAGTGAAAAACATTTCCCACATGGAGAAGCTGAGGTTAGAACTTTTCCCTCTTTCTCTGTGCCGGTAATCTTAACTTTTTAATACTTCAAATTTGTATGCTACTAGTTTCGATGCCTGTCTGGTCCTTGTGTGAATTACGCCACAAATGTGAGCTTGGAAGCTTCCAGTTCTGATTCTACGTCTGCCAAGGAATAAATAGATGACATTGTCTAAGCTGTTTTCCCCTCAGCCTTTACTAACTGGCCTGTACCCATCCATCCGCTTCAAGAAAATGTTAAGTATCTTAAGTTCTCTTGAAGAGGGGATAGCGATTTCCGTTTCTGCAGATCTGCACACTTTCCCCTCAGCATGCTGTTTGTGAAGGTCTGGGTGATCATGACACCCAGCAGTAAGATCTGCACAAATCCTGCAATCACAAAATTTCCATCTAGGGAATGAATGGTTGTGAACATGGATGCAATCAGTTCCACCAGATATCCATATCCTGATAAAACACCGAGAGGCCCTCAGGATTTGACTTGCCACCTAAGTATGGAAGACAGCTAATAGAATACGAATAGGCTTTGGCAGTTGTGCAAACCTGTTTAAATGGGACAAAATACCAGGACCCAAATGTGATTGTGGTACAGCCCACCAAACTGTTTTCCATCTGTCACAGGAATGTGAGCATTGTGCTTTCCAGGGAGATGTGACTGAGCTCTTTGAACTCTCCCCAGCAGCAATTGAGTGGATTGAAAATTTAGATATTAGTATTTAGGGGAATTACTTAATTGGTCTGAAGAATACCCATTGTATCTACTTGGTTATGTGTTTTATATTATTATATGCTTTCTGTGTGTAACTGCCATACAATAAATAGATAAATGGTTGCCCACAAGGACAGAACTTCAGAGGGGCTCACTGTGGCCCCATTTTCTTATCTGTGTGTTTGGATACAGGCCACCATCTACAACATGGGGACAATCAATGAGATAATGTGAGTGAAGTGCTTTGAACACTCAAACGCACTGTATAAGTGCTAAGAAGTGTAATATTGTGATTTAACAATTTAATCAGAATTTTAATTGGCAATCTATAGCAGTGTAGGAAAGAAGGCTAAAAATTGTTCCCCTGACTTCAGTTAGCATTTTTACCCCCAAAGGCTTTCTGTGACTTTGTAAAGATAAGGTACCCAAAGGATCCTTTCAGTGAATGCCTGCTACTGATATTTGTAAATAACTTTTTTTTAAGTAAGCACCCTATTTTCATACTTTTGAGATTCCTTTTGAATTTGCTAATGTTTTAGGTGGTATGTAGTATGTATTTTCTCTGTGTAAATTTAGACTGAAGAAAATGTATTGATCAGAATCTGTTTTGTTTGTTCTTGGTGAGACCTAGACTTGAACTCCTGTTTCCATAAGTGGTAATAAAATGACTAAAATTGACACCTAGTGTTTTATGCATTATTCTGAAGCACAGAAATATTAACAAAAGACCACAAAGAAAGGCATGTTATGAAGTGGGCACTAATGCTCAAAGTTTCTGTTGCAATGAATACGTTAGCCTTTTAACATGGCTGTGACAGACTGCATATAAAATGAGTGTTTTCTAATGCAGTGAAATCAGAGAAGGGAGGTGAACTCTGGTCTAGAATGTTGACCTTGAGTGGCAGGCTGCTCTTTTTCTTTGATTGACCAGTGCCAGCTGAGGGAAATATAAAATCAACTGTGTGCTGAGGGGAGAATTCGTTGTGAGTTCAGCAGCAGTTACTGTTCTGTAAAATAAAAGCTCAGCTGAAGGAGTGGATGTCTGAAGAGTCTGACTAAAAGTCTGTCAGAGAGGTTCACCTTTTGAATAAAGGGAGAGACTCCTGGTCATAGCTGTGTTAAATATAACCTGAGAGAGAATTCCATCTAAGAATTCAGAGTCCAGTGCCAGCTAAAACTGAACTATGTTTTCACACAGACACCAAGAACTGAGGTTTGAGATTTTGGCGAAGAGTGATTGGGTAGCAGTCTGAAGCTCCCAATCAGGCCAAAAGGGAAAGGATTATATTTTCAGGGAAGAAATAAATTCTGTCAAGTTATACAGCAAACTGGCACTGTTGTGAAAGGAAATTGTTATAGACTGCTCAGGGGAAAGAAGACACATTGAGGAATTTCAGGCAGACAATATAATCCGGAAGAGGAACGGTTCCCAAACGGCTTCTGGTCTGTCATTTCAGACAGAACCGTTTTAGAACCGATTTCCTACCGGAATATATTTGTAATTTCACACACAAGCACTTCTGTCCCATTTAGGAAACGGGACTGAAGCATTTTACCTGTCAACCGCTTCCAAGTAGTCTATAGTTTCCTCTCCCAGTTCCAATGTGCTTTTTCCCGCCGTTTTTCGCCCGCGTGGGTGATCTCCAGCTTTTTTTTTTTGAACGCTCACTTTATAGCGCTATAACGGTATAACGCAACAGCATTATATCAGCCCCATTGGAATGCCTGGAGTGTTGTGTTATAGCACTATAGCGCTATAAAGTGAATGTTAAAAAAAAAAAAAGCTGCAGATCGCCCGTGCGGGTGAAAAACGGCAGGGGAAAAGCGGTGCAGTCTGAAATAGCAAACCGCTTCAGATCCAGCTCTTTACCGGAAGGGGAAAGTCATGTGTGAAATGACAGCCCTATACCAGTTTACTCCACGACGGATCAAAAACGGCTTCAAAACGGGTTAAAAAGGGTAATGTGAAATTCCTCAAAGTGATTTCAGAAAAGGGGAAAGAATTTGATACACTAAAAGAGTGACCTTTCCAGAAAACCTGGACAGTTATTAGGAAACCATATGCGGAAACATTGTAACTGAAACTAAAATACTTAAGTCAACCATCTCTCACTGATAAGAACTAAGAATTTGTAAAAAATAAGCTGCTACACCATCTTGTCTGTCAACTGAAAAATATACTGTTTTACCAACAACGTTTACCTCAGTCTTTCCAATTCCTGACTACCCATACCATCCCTGCCCATTAAATAAAATCTTTATTATTGTTCACTGTACACAGTCTCTGGTGCCATTTTAAGGGATCCAAAAAGAGGGCTCCTGTTTCCTCCTGGCTGAGCATGAGATCTTGCTGTATATTTTTGTGACAAAGACTTCTACATTAAAACTCAGTGCTCTCTTCCCCGTTTTAAGCCAATTGTGAAGTACATTATATTTGCAGCCTACATCTATCTGTTAAGCTGCTTAAGTTTTTGAAACACTGACTTGTGTTTCCCAAAATTCACTGCAGCAACATAAAATGACACTGTCCAAACTGAGACCATTGTTCTGTAGCACACTGCAGAGCTGTGCTGCAACTGCCTCACTGGTCTCCTTGTTGTCATTATAGAAGTCAAGCAATTCTTCTTTAATTCCCTCCATTACAGAAAAGTAACGAACAATCACAGGAAAGAATTTCCTGTTTCCCTTGTTGGAGGCGTCACATCCTATTGAGAAAAAGTGTGTGGCATCCAAGTTCTCCAGCAACAATTCTATGGATTTTGGTGCCAAAGTGTTCTCCACAGTGCTGGTGGCTTTTGTCCATCCACAAGAAACCTTTTTCGCTATGTCAGAATCAGGCAACATTCTTGGCAGCAGCTTATTTGTGGAGTCTTGACTTGCATAACTATGATGGTGCTTAACACTGTGGTACACCTCTACCACTTCCACAGCAGTAACCTGGTTCACTTGTGAGGAATCTGATTTGTCAAAGGTGGTCACTAATGGTGACTGTACTGTCTCTTCACCTCTTTGTGCTTCATAGCTTTCATATGCTTTATTACCGTAGAGCACCTTTCTCCTCATAACGCAGAGATATCCTGCGGTGGCATCAAATGCATTCTGCTGTGTTAGAGCCTTGTTTACGAAGCCAGCTTTTGCTCAGCCATTCATCTTTTAAAACTGTGAAGTATTTTCTTTCTTTTCTTTTCTTTTTTGCTTTTCCACTGCCTAAAGGGCCTTCTTCACTGTCTGACAGACCTCCTCCAATTGCTATGACTTCTCAAATTTTTGATGGGAACCAACCCTGAGGAAAAAATAGGAAGAAAATCCCCAATCGCAGATAGCCTTTCGTTCCTTATAGGTGGAGCCCACAAATACGCTCATCAGTTTGGCAGCTATTTGATCACACAAATACAAATATAGAGAATGCTAGTTATTTACTTCAAGTATATTTTGCATTTCTCTCCAGTGGGGACCCAAAGGTCTTCTCCCCCATTCTGTTCTCACAGTAACCACCCTGAGAGGTAGGTTAGGCTGAGGGAGACTGACTGACCCCAGGTTGCCTAGCAGCTTTCCATGGCACAGTAGGGATTCACAGCTGTATCTCCCAGATGCTAGTCTGGCACTCTTATCATCTTAATATTTTTCACATCTTAATATTTTCAAGTACCTGCCAATAAATCACAAATGAACCATATTTCCCTGTACCCCCTTACCCATACTCACAGGCTGCTCTTGTTTCTAATCAGAAAATGTGTCCTAAATCATCTGCTCTGTTAATCTGGTCATTTAAGGGCTGCTATAGGAAAGATACATTCTATGCCTGCAGTATGCCAGTAGTCATGTTGGCCTGCAGTAGAAGAGCCAGATTCAAGTCCAGTAGCATGCATGCGCACACACACAAGACAAGTTCGGGAGGCACAGCAAGAGCCCACAGCTAACTGCCAAGGAATAATTGAAAGGCTGCCGAAAGGCTCAGTTAAAAAGGGGGACGACTCAAGTCAAGATGTAGCTGTTCTCAAGCGGTGCTTCTGTGGGCATAGCCAGGCACCTAAGTAAAGTTCTAAGTTGCTGCCTCCTCCTCGACTCAGCCACGCACACACAAACAATTTGAAAAGAAAAAGTGAGTGCTGACCAGTCAGCCTGAATGGGATGGGTTGGGCAGGCTTATGTGCGGGCATGCTTTGGCCCCTACAAGGAGAGCTCTAACCTGTGTCCTCTAACAAACAACTCAATGCACTGCATACAGGGCAGTCCAGCTTTTAAATGTAGGGGACACTCTACCCTTAAACTTGTCTCCCTTCCATAGAGAATAGGCGTGAGGAATGATAGTTTCCCTTTTTGGTAGCCATTCCCCCCCTCCGCTTCCTGATAGCCCTGAAGCAGGGGAAGAGGCTCCAAACTGGGGGATCCCCCACCTGGGGACTGGCAACCCTAGAACCAAATGATGGGCTTGCTGGTGAGTGGCAAAACCAAAGGGGGGGGAGAAGGAAGCACCTAAACTGGGAGCTAAAGGGGTTACATGCTAATGTGTCAATATATTATCTCCTATCACTTAGGTGAACTATTGCTGTTAATTTAGCCATTTCTTCTACATCAAGAGCCCCTATTACTTGTTACTGGCTAGTTAGAACTTTGGGATTGTTAGTGTTTTGCAGGTAGCTCCCTCTAATTCACAATCAAGTCCTTATTTCTTATATGAGCTGAATCGTTCAAAAGCACATTTTCCCTTAATACTGCAGTAGTTGACTAATGCCAAGTGTAGGAAGCCTAAAAGAACAAATAGCATACCAAAGGAAGGAAATTATGTGGGGGAAAGGTACAGGGAAGGCAGCAAGGGGAAAGTATAAAAACGATCACAGGAACCTACCCAGTATTTCCTAAGCCCTACCCAATTTGCCTATAACAAATATCTTTCATTACTTTTTTAGCTCCTGTAAACAGATAACCGAGGTACGATGAATCTACTGCATACCCTAATAAGCCAGGCTATTATTAGCTTTCCAGGGCTAGAAAGCATTTCAAAGCTAAACGTAAGGCTAATACCAGAAATAATGGTCCCTCAGTAAAACACACACCCTAAAGTACTGAAATAGGCGTATATGAGCCCATTGAGAGGTGTTTTCAGTTGGGTGTTGTCATGGGAAAGTGCCCTATGAGTGAATACAGTAATAGCTATGAACAAAACTACTGCAGTTTGCAAGTTAAAATAAAAACGGCCTGTCCCAGTTCCACAAAGTATGGTGGTTACATATACCACTTGGGCACATGGGAGATGATGCACCAGATATCGTAAAGCTTGTTGAGTCTGTGTAAGCTTCTGGAAAGGAAGGGGGGAGCGGAGGCCACCACAAAATGGCTGCCATGGAAGCAAGGCCACAAAAATGGCTGTTGCGTGGATAAAACCAGACTTAAAATGTTTGCAGCTTCCACAAAATATCAGCAAGTTCCAAGACAAATGTCCTACAGTGGAGGCAGCTGTGTCCAGCTCTGCAGAGAGGTGGTGGCCTCAGATGGATTTTGGAAGTCACCATATTGGACTGCTGTCATTAACTTGCCCCAACTGACATTCCACCCATGAGCTGAAGCACCAAGCACCTTGTTCTCTCATTGTTCTCAAGGGGTCTTCATAAGTGTCTCTTAAAGTGTCCTCCTGTGAGCTCCTTCTGGCTACAATTTCAGTGGGCAGCACCAGATGTTCCCCAAGGGGGGGGGATCATTGCAGTGCACTGGGTGTATGACCTGGTCCATAGTTTGAAACATTTTGTTTTCTTTCAAACAAATGTTCACAAAATGTTAATCCTGCACCGAGGGCCAAACATTTCCCTATCTAGTCTTTCAAAGAAATAATCACTTATTTAATCCTTTCATTTGTACCAGTCTTGAGCTGGGAAATGGCAAACCCATTCAGCATATACATGGCTATCTGCTGAAAAATAGGATGGTGGGATTGCTGGTAGTGGAAAAGAGGTCCAGAGATCAAGTGGTTCAATACCTTCTGATGGCAGCAGATGGGCTGGTTTGGGGGTGTGGAGGACTTCGGGGCTGAATGAATCCTCCCAGGGGGTCACTTCATCATGGTGTCAGCATCCTCCCAATGTCCCTTCCTTTCTGCTCTCCTGACTGACTTTAAACAAAGGAAGAACTCCAGTATTTCAACTCCCTATATTGTGCCTATGATCAGATCTTTTAAAAAGACTATTTGCATGTAGCTTTTGATTCGAAAATGAGGTCAGGTCAGATACATTCAGCCAAAGTTTTCCATAGAGAGAGGCGACATAATTTTATCTACCAAACTGTGGAGATCATTATGCTGCCATTGTTAATGCAAGAATCTTGTGCCAATTTCCCTTTCTCTTTGCCTGCAACTGCAGAACTATTTTCATATGTCATTGAGATTAACGGGATTTCAACTGCAAGAGAGGCACAGATTCCAACAGCTTGGAAATGTGCAAGGCATGACATTAAAAGGCCATTATCCACATGAAAGGAGAAAATATTGCTGGAATGAACCGGGACTGATTCTAAAACAGCAGCACATTCTGGAAAATATTGAGCATTCACAGGTTAACAAAATTAACAAGTAAATTGTGGGTGATCTATCAGCTTCCCAGTGTTTAAATAAGAACTGGAAGAGATGCTATCCCAGCTACAGAACCACTTTTTGAAACAGAAGTATTTATCTGGCAAACCCATTCTCAGTGCTAACAGGAGTTCTTCAACAGTTTGATGAGTTCTGATTGGCATCAGTGAAACAATATTTCACCATAGGACACTCTATGGAATGTGTGAATTGCCTCCATTAGACACTCTTGGTCTGAAATGAGGAGAGAAATGCAAGCTCAATCTAGGATGGCCTGACGGAATCCAAAGGAAGGTGAGATGGAAACATAGAAGCTTAAAGGTTCAAACTAGACCCAAGGAGAAGACTCACATGTATTTGTTCATGTTTCCTCCACAGTTTAAATGTGGGATGAGGGGCGCTTCATGTGTGGAAATGGCTTCATGTGTGGAAATGGGCAGCTGAAGTTTTTCAGAGCATGGAGGTCAATCACGCCATCCTGGTAACATCCCATTAAGCCTCTGTTCAAGGGACAGGGCATGTTTCTCCAGGGTAGTTAGCGCAACAATAATTAACTGACAGACAGCAGGGTGGATTCAACACTGTGTTTCCATTGGTGCAAGGACTTCCATGTGCAAAGTGTAACTTTCTCAACCTCCCCCTCCTGTGAGAGACCAATTTTTTAAAGATTTTTTAAAAATTCAATTTACAAATAAACATAACATACAAGCTATAATAATTTGTATTCAATATCATACATTTATGGAGCTTACTTTCTTAAATTTACTTTTAATATTTCATATCTATTTAAATAGCTTTATTCTATCTTTTCTATCTTCATATGTAATAACATTTTATTAAGAAGTAACATTTTTATTATGAACATGCATTACCTAACTCTTTCCTTCTGTCATTCTGTTTTAAATTAATTTTGTTATCGATTTTCAGGTATATAATTGGGAAAAAAAATCAGTTTTTCTTGAAATTCTGAAATCAGTCTGTTATATATAAAAGATGTTAATTTTACCATTGTCACATATTCATTTAGTTTATTCTTCTGTTCCTTCAGATCTGCGCATTCCACTGCCTTCCATTTTGCTGCAAATATTACTTGTGCTGCCATCACCATATACTTAAATAATTCACTGTGTATTTTTGTAATATTGCTTGGTAAGATATTTATAGTATATTTTTCTGATCCATCACAAACATACGTTTTAGTATCTTCTGCATTTCTTTATGTATAGAGAAATATTTTCTCACTTTCTTGCACCTCCACCACATATGATAAAATGTTGCATCTGTATTCTGACATTTCCAGCACTTCTCAGTATAGTCTTTATTTGTTTTTTCTATATCTTTAGGGGTAATATACCATCTAAAGAACATTTTATACCAGTTCTCCCTTAGTATTTGACATTTAGTAAACTTAATTTCTTTAATTCATAGATTTCCCCACTGACTCATGTGTATGCTTTCTCAAAAAAAAAATCATGGTTTTTTACTTGCTCTGTTTGTGTCACATTGCAATAACATTTTATAATTTTTTCCCTAATAGGTGTGTTAAATCTCCAGTGATTAATTGTTCAAAACTCATTTTCTTTCTTATTCAACCCCCTTCTTTAGCTATTTCTTCTTTCAGTTTGGATACCATTTGATGATATAACAACCACGGAATTTTTTTCCCCTTCATCTTGAACTGCTTGCCAGGATATTATTTTTCCTTCTTTATCCATCATATACTCATAAGTTATATGGTCAAATTTCTTTCTTGTACTATTGTCACAATAGACATCAACTGGTGTGTAAGTGGCAAGGTTAGCAGACTTATTCTATTTTTGCATCAAAACCATATTCTTACTAGACCATCTCTCAAGATATGATTGCCTCTTGTATTTGAACTGTTTTTAATGATTTCTTAATCCATAGGTAATTGCGTATTCCTTCTTTAATATCAATTGTCTCTAAATTCCTTTGATTTGAATTTGTAATTTAGTCTGACACCCAGACTAGTGCGGCTGCTTAGTGATATAATTTGATATTTGGTGCAGGTAACCTCCTCTTTTTTTCATCCTGTAATACTTTAAATTGTATTCTTAGCTTCATTCCTATCCATACAAAGTTGTTTATCATTTTCTGCCATTTTTTTTAGAATCTTCTAATCCAGGGGTGTCAAACATGTGGCCCGGGGGCCATATCAGGCCCCCAGAGGGCTTCTATCAGGCCCACAGTGGAACTGGCTGTTTTCTGTTTCTTCTTCCAGTTCTGCTGCTGCTGCATCATCGTAGGTTTGCAGCTTACAGATACACACCTGAATAGCATACTCAAGATTGCAACAGCACAGACATTTTGATGCAATAATTCAGAGCAAGAGGTGTCAGTTATCAGACACTGTTAAATAAACAAAATATTGCAAGAGTGGTAATGTTTTAAGCATGTTTTTATTTTAAGTAAAAAAAACCAACCCTTTGTGTTTGTGTACTTTATAAAGTTTATATCTCCACTACCTGAAATTACATTGTATGACACACATGGCCCGGCCCAATAAGGTCTCATTTATGTCATAACAAATAAGTTTGACACCCCTGTTCTAATCTATATGAATTGGTAACATTTGAAACAAAAAAGTCAACTTTGGTGATATATTCTTTGACAGCAGAAATTCTTCCTAACCACAAATTTTTCAATCTTTTCCATCTTTCTAAATCTTTAATAATGCTTGCCCTAACTTTTTAATAATTATCTTTATAAAGATTATCATTTTTCCTTTACATGTATTCCCAAATATTTTATTGATTTTTAGTAACAACACATTCTGTTATTTTTTCTATCTCTTTCACTTTGGTTGCCACTAATAAAATTATCTTTGTCTTCTTTTTATTCCATTTATATCCAGGATAAGTTCCAAATATAATTATTTGTTCCATTGTATATTTCAAAATATTTGATTTCATTACTGATATAACATCATCCACATAACTTTTCATCTTATATTCTTTTTTTTTTAATTCCAGAATCCTAATACGTTGTCTAATTTTTATAGCCAATATTTCCATTGCCAAAATAATTAACAGTGATATGGGACAACCTTGTCAGGTTCCTTTTGCAATTTCAATTTTTTCCATTAAAAACTGTTTATTAAAATTCTAGCTTGTTGGTTTATATAAATACATTGCATCCTGTTTAAAAATTCTGTTCCACAGTTCATATTTTGTAGAACTTTCATTAAAAATAACCAAGATACATTGTCAAAAGCTTTCTCTGCATCCAGGAACATAAATGCCATTTTTTCTACTTTTCTCCTTGAATATTCAATTGCATTCAACAAATATCTAATTTTATCTTTCATATATCTTCTTGGAACAAATCCCATTTGATCTTCATGAATTAAATCTGGAATGCATTTTCTTAATCTCTCAGCCATGATTGTTGTAAACATTTTATAGTCCACATTTAATAATGATATTGGTCTATATGATTGTGGTAATAATGGGTCATTCCCTTTGTATATTAAGATTATATTAGCTTGTCGCCAAGTAGGTCGCCAAGTAGGTACTTTTTCTTTTGTATTTTGTTCATTACTCTTTGCATAGGTATTGCTAATATATCTTCAATGTATTTATAATAAGTTGCTGTCAAGCCGTTGGGTTCAGGTGCTTTATCCTTCTTGAGTTTTTTAATAGCATAGTTATTTTCTTGTATGGTTATCACTTGATTCAGAATTCTTCAATGCTCCAATGTAAATCTTTTAATTGGTACTTCTGATAAATATTTCTCCATTCCTTCAACATCTATGAAGTCTTCTTTGTAAAGTTTCAAGAAAAAAAATCTGTATTTGTTCATGCATTTCTTGACCAAAATTGTACCTGAAATTCTGTTCCTGCAGGGTATAGGGGAACAACAAAATCAGAGTCTGCAGATAGAAGTCCTTATGTTCATGAAGAAGGAGTATTTGGATCTACCCCAGCAACCAGACAGCTAATTTAAAATACAGCTGAACAGGAAAAGAAGGGGTGTGGGGAGAAACTCAGTTAAAAGGTTGTGGTGTGATGCTGAAAGACAACAGTGATAGCACCAGACGCTGGGGTGAAGGAAGGCATTCCAGACCACAGCAGAGGGCTGCCACTGAAATGCCTCTATCCATTGTATCTCTATCCACTACCTCAGAACTGGGTAGCCCGGAGAAGAATGTTCTGTCTCTTTAACACAGGTTTATTTACTGGGACAATGTGATTTACCTCCACTGCCATGACAAGCTTCAACTGCCTATTTCTTCACATTAGCTGTCTGTTGCAATAACAGGACATTTTTCTCCAGGCTAATCCTACCCCTGGGTGAAATCACACCATCTCCATGAGAAATGAAAGATTGTGCCACTTAGGAGGATAGCAGATTTGTCTTCCTGGCATTTGGCATAGTCTGCAGAAAGCCAGGAAGTGGGAACCTTCTTGAACTCATCAGGCAGGGCATTCTATAAGCTGAGGGCACAACAGAGAATGCATGAGTACATGTGGTTGTTGTTGTTGCCCAGCTGAAGGGTTGCACCTGCAGAAGGCCCTGCTCAGATGAGTGAAGCTCCTGTGATGGGAGCTTAGGAGGAGAGCCAGTCAAAGTTCCCTTCATCAGACACAAGTAGGAATGGAGATATCTGAGTCTTTATATCCCAGTTAGAAGGTGGGAGGGGTGTTATAAAGAAGAAACTCAGAATGCAAAGGTACAATGCATACTGTAATCAGCTTGATTAGAGCAGAGGGGAAATGTCTGGGGACAAAATTAGCATCTAATTGACATAAGAATCCTGTGTCCCTACTCAGCCCTGGCGTGCCATTGTTCTGAAATTGTGAATGTACTCAAGTCCAGCAATCTAACATTGTAATCTCCCCTTGAAGTTTCTTTGAGGACTGCTACTCTTACGTCAGCCAAAGGATGACCTGGAAGATATGACTGTTCTTCCACTGCAAAATTAGAATAATAAACATGCTCCACATAGCTCCTAATTATAATTGAGCTGTGCCATTCTGCACCAGCTGGAATCACCAAGTTGAATTTGGGAGAGACCTATGTAGAGTGCCTTGCTTTAGTCTAGTCTCAGTGTTACCATAGCATAGATCCAGGTGGCCAGGGCAGCCCTGTCAAGGCCATGGTGCAGGCCACAATGAGTTGGAAGAAAATGTTTTTGCAACTGCATTAACTTGCTTCTCCAGCAGCAGTGCTGGATCCAGTATAAACCCTAAGCTGTTAACTGAGTCAGAAAGGGTCAGCTGAACCTCATCAAAAGCGGGAAGCACAATGTCCTTTGAGGTCTCCGTCTTCCCAACCAACATCAATTCTATCTTGTCTGGGTTCAGTTTCAATTTGATCACTTCCAACCATTTGAACACAACAGTTGGGCAGAGGCTCAAAACCATTACTCCATCACGAAAGGATTTGGATAAATATAGAGCTGAGCATCATCTACATATTGATGACATCCAATTCCAAACTATGCATGATTTCTCCTGAAGGTTGTAGATAGAGGTTTAATAACATGGGGGATGAGATTGCATCCTGTGGAACCCTGCGAGACAGCTCCCACACTGAAAATAGTTGGTCTCAGTGGCACTGGCAACCCTCTGAGTATGATCCCTGACAATTTGAACCAGTCCAAGGCACATTGTTGAGAAATGGACTAATTTATGGTTTTATATCTGCTTACACACGCAACACATGGACTGTGCACACACCTGTATACCATAGGCCTAGAGGAAGCTGTTTGCATCACCTACCGTGAGAGATTTCACATAGGGAACACTTGTCTGCATTTCATGTTAATGTAGTTTCCACACATTCAGCTTAAAGCCTTATGGGAAGAAGAAGCACATGTTAGCCATTGTGGGCAGAGGGAACAACCAAGAAGAAGAAATTCCCCCTTTGCTGAGGAGACTAGATGACACGCAGAACATGGACCTGATCTGCATCTGAATTGCCGTTTCCTGTTGATGGTGCCTTGTCTGCCTGGTAAAGCCAGAAGTCATCTGCACATCAAGGAGGGCACAGGAAGCCAAGACTTCACACCTGGCCAGATGGTTTTCCATGAGATAGAGTGTAGAGTTTCAAATATTGCCCCACCCATAGAATACCTGCCCCTTTCTACATGCACCAATGAGGGAGGTCATGGGATGGACTTGTAAGTAGGTGGGATTACAGTTTGGCAAGGTGCCACCCACCTGGAGATTCAACTATAAAAGTAAAGACTTTAGGTCTTTGCTAGCCACATCCCTTCTCAACGTCCTCTGTCTTCTTTTCTACCCCTAAGGTCCAGCTTTCTATCAAACAATCCCTTTGTCTACTTTAAGATCTCTTGGACTGCAGCCAAAGAGATCCATACTTTGCTGGCTGGTTCTAGCAAGTGTGATTTAGTTAACACCCCTCGGTATCACTTTCTTACCCTATCTTACATTGCATCAGACAAGACTTCAGGAACAGGCAAGTATAAACCGATACCTACCTACCTCCAAGTAAATGAGAAACTATCTTGATATCTTTCTGTAACTCTAAAGGAAACTTGATTGAATGCGAATGAGAGACTGATTTTGTGTGTATATGATTTTGATATTGCTCAGTAAAAAGACAATTTGTTTTGGAAAAACACCAGTCTCGTCTCCATCACTGGTACTCTCTGGAGCTGGCAGAACCTCCGTAAACTTTGGCAAGGACTCACGTTAAATTTAGTTAGCCATCTGCTGTAAATAAAGCAATTGGCGTAACAACATCCCCTAATACACTTCTGCCTCCAAATGTCTCATTGGGATAGCATTATCTACTGTATCAAAGGCTGCTGATACAGTAGGAGCCCTTTGCATTCAGACACAGGCCATCAGCTAAGGCCACCAGGCAGTCTCTGTCCCATAGCCTGGCCTGAAACAAGACTGAAAAGGATCCAGAGCACATGAGCTACCCAAGAAGACCTGGAGCTGATCTGCTACTGCTCTCTCAATTACTTTTCTCATAAATGAAAAGATTAAAAACCAGGCAGTAATGGCCCACATCATTGTTCTGTAGGAATGTTTTCTAAGTAGTGGGTAAATAACTACCTCTTTGAATGGCCAAGGGAAGGTGCCATGAGTTAGTAAGCGATATATGGTATACATCAAGAGATCATTAATGTGCCCCTTACATGATTTTAGCAGCCAGGGTGGCCAAGGGCCAAGTTCACAAGTGATGGCCTCCACAGATCCCAGGATCTTGTCAGTGCTCAACATAGTAACTGGGTCAAAATGGTCCATAAGCAAACCAGACCTGGGTGCTCTGCCGCCTCTAATGCTCCCAGGGTCTGCTACTGGATTGTTAAATTTCAGAAGAAACTGCAGATTTGCTGACTTTACTAATTATGCTCATGGTTGTATTGAAATTCTCTCAGCTCTCCACTGCAACTCTTTTGCTATTAAATTATTTTTGCAGTTATTTGAAGATTGGGAGGGTGGTCAGCAGACCAAGGAGGAGAGGAAATTGGGAACATCTGAGGCAGCTGAATAGGACCTGCAGCTGCACACATGTGGTGGAACCAGCCGCTGTCTGGAGTGACCTTATGTATTATCGACAGCTTTAATGGTATAGTGAAGGCCTGTTGGATTGTATGTCCATTTAAATTGAATTGTGTTAAATACGAGACTCAGGCAGCAGGTGAACAGTGATTAACAGCTTTATTGAACACGAAGTCAGAAGAACCAGAACGAGACAAATCAATGGAGCTCATTTATTACATTACAATACATTACATTACATACACAACAATCCTCCCCCCTAAGACGAGACAACCCTTGAACAATCATAATCACTCAAGTAAGCAGGACGTTGCTTGACCCATTGGGATCGTCTGATATTTACTGCAGGAGGGGAAGGAGGCAGAACTTCGGGCTCCCTGTAAGTGGGTTCAGTATGATTCCGAATGGGACTGAGAGTCCGTGGCTGATTCGCATAGCCATGGCTCTGCTCGCCCTCGACTATGCCTGAGGGTTCCAGTGCTTGGAAGCCCTCAGTCTGGTCGGAGTCCGGAGACTCTACCTGACTGTCCAAACATCTTCACCACCAGTGGTACACTTTGTGCTTCTCATTTTAAGAGGGAGATGTACAAATGTCCCCTTTTCCAGAATTTTCAAAGTGTGTGTTGAGTTACGTATGTACTAAATTTCAAGCTTATAAATAACTAGCCTGCTACCCATGCTTCGCTAGTTATAATACTGATGATGTGAAGTCTGAAATTTAACATTTGTTGTAGGAATTCTAATGGAGAAGATTGTAGTGTAAAAAATGAAGTGAGACATACGTACTTTCCCCCCTCTACTGAAGGACCTCTCTGTAGACCACATTGGTGATTCTGTCCTCAGGTGCTAGGATCACCAGGCTGCTTGGTGAGCTCACTCTGGAGCAGGCCACATAGAACTGTCCATTTAAGAAGCAGTCATCTGTTAAGTAAACTCCTGCCACCTTCCATTAAAGTGATGGCCTCTCTACTTGTGTTCTTGGATTGTTTTGCTCATATGGAGACTGTGTTGTTCTGAGCACCTCAGGGTGATCTCGCTGGTACTTGGCCTGTACAGCTCAGTGTACTGCAGGAGTACTATGTGCAAATGTCTTTGCTGAATTCCTAAGTTGCCTTCTCCTTGTAGCATTGGTGTATCTGGCTTGACATTTTCCAGGAGCTTTCTTGGGGGCAGTAAGAGGTGAGAGGTGTGAGAGGGGGTTGGTGTGAGGGAGTGGTGATGTGGTGGACATTTCTTCAGGTTAATGAGGGAGGCATGCATCGAAATGGCTCCTAGAAATGTCCTTTACTATCTCCCCATAAACATTCATACCCTGGCCCTGCTCCTACTGGCCTATCTGGTGTTGGGAGGGATTGTATTTAAAGGCATCGGGGAGGCTGGGCCAGCAGCAGTGCTAAGGCAGTCCTGCTGAGCAAACCTCCCCGGTGGCTGTAAGCATCCCACCTCCTCTCCTACACCTGACAGGCAGCTGCCTGTCCAGTGTAGGAGGGGGAGGAGTATTAGAAGCCACTGTGGAGGCAGGGCTGGCAGGATCACTAAGGTATTACGGCTGGGGCAGGCTCCCTGTCCTGTCCTGTGTAGGAGGAGGAGGAGTATTAAAAGCCACTGTGGAGGTGGGGCTGCACCTGACAGACAACTGCCTGTTAGGTGTAGGAGGTGGGGGGAGTGTGTTGGAAGCCATTGGAGAGGCTGGGCCAGCAGCATTACTGAACCTCACAGGTGCTTGTTGGCCACTCCCGATTTCCTCAACTGTCATTAGCTGTCTGCAGTCCCCTGTAACTGTTGGGGGTTTTTTACCTCAGAACTCTGAGCTCTACAGCTGACCAATCAGCTGGAGGGTGCAGGGAGAGAGCTGCCTGGCAGCCACATAGGAATCAATGGGGGAGCACATTTCCCCCCTTTTGGCCCACTTAGGGGTTGGATTTCTAAAACCCCTTCTTAGCGAGCACCTACGCCATGGTGGGAGCATTCTCCCAGAATTTGGTGCCTCTAGGTCCAGCGGTTTGGCCTGGGCGTTGATTTTACGGTGAGGGGGCTTTCTTTTATATATATAGACAAGAAAGAGGACCCACGAAACTCGCGGGGGGAGGAGCTGGGGAGCTCCACACTGAACAGGCGGCGGAGGAAGAAGCAGAAGCAGAAGTTCCCCGTCTCCTCCACCACCACCCTCAACTACCTCCCCCCGGCCTATCTCTCTCTCCCCTGTTCTCTCTCTTCCCCCCCCAGTCTCTCTCCCCCCCGTTCTTTCTCTTCCCCCCAGTCTCTCTCTCTCTCCCCCGTTCTCTCTCTT
>NW_015177044.1:381789-383611 GCF_001447785.1 Gekko japonicus | reverse complement strand
CCCCTCCCCCGTCCCCCCCCCCCAGCCTGGCTGGTCTCTCCCCGCCTGGCCGCCTTCCCAGCCTTGTCCTGACCTCCCGTCGCGTGTTGCCGCCGCGCCGTTTGCAGAGCGTTCCCTGCACATGCGCAGGGAACGCTCTGTAACTTTTGGGGGGATTTAAATATTCCCCCAATATGTTTTCAAAGTTTTTCGATTTTTGTGCACACGTGGGGACCGTACCCCAGAGAGCACTACAGTCAGGGGCCCAACATCGCTTGACTATTCCGAGCCCCAAGGATGCAAGGCTCACTAGTACCAGGACCAGAGCCTTTTCTGTGGTGGCTCCCTACTGGTGGAACGAGCTCCCGGAGGAGATCAGGGCCCTGCAGGACCTTTTACAGTTCCGCAGGGCCTGTAAGATGGAGCTCTTCCACCAGGCCTTTAAATAGGAGCCGCCACTATTGTTACCATCAATGATCCTATTGAACTTCTGGATCCTAGGACTGGCCCAGTTGTATCGCTAGGCCCATCGGCTCGAGGGATGATGATCAGACAAACAATGTGGATTTAGATCTGGAAAGCACGCCATCTAATCTTTAGTACTGAGCACTTTATTGCTAACTGTTAAATTATGTAATAAGAATATGTGTTTTATGTAGTTTTAAATTTTTATGGTTATGCCAATCAGGTACATTGTACAGCTTTGTTAGCCGCCCTGAGCCTGTTCGCAGGATGGGCAGGGTATAAATATAATAAATAATAAATAAAATAAATTCAAGCTGCAAATAAGTTCAAGACCCTGAGATGAGGTTATTTGTATAGTTGAAAGTGAACAGCTTCCCTAGCCACTGCTTGCCTTATCCCTGCTATAAGCCACAGAAAAGCAGGAGCCTGTAATAATAACAACTTTCTATGTCTCGTAGTTTTTGACTAAGAAAAAAAACAAAATTGGACCACCCTTTACATACCTTTCTCAAGCAACTGTGTTTTTGTACTTAGTATCTTGGCACCTGTGTTGGCATATAATTAAAAGCAAAAAATCATCCTTTAAAATGCAATTGTGGAAGGTCTAAAGCTGTCCTCCATTTTATATTGTGCTGGATACGGAGGTTAAACTTCGCTGTTTCTTCACATAGCTACCAAGAATTTGCTCAGTCAGTTCCTTTCTTCGATGCCTAACTTGAACATTCATGTTCAAGCTTAACCAGCTGGAATGCTTTGCTTGTTACATGCCTGACATATTTGTTCTTATTGACCTGGGGGGGGGATATCCTGGCAGAGAGCATTTTGCACATGCCTAGTGGCACTGGGAAAGATCCAACCATCCACCAATGAGCATTCCTCCAACTTGAGAAGCTCTTCCTCCAAAAAAAAGAGCCAATTAAGGTGGAGGAAGGTTTCAAACTTTGCTCAATGGACTGATAAAATAGACACAGGATCCACTGCACTGTGGCCATACACACAAATTTTTAGAAATCTGCTTCCTGTGAGAATGCACTCTGCACATGCTCAAAGGCCTTTCCATCTTAGAGCCTCCTTCAAAAACATCTTTTGTGCACAGTGCCTTCTCCCTGAGGAACACCTTCTCAGTGGCACCTAGATTTAGAAGGCCTGAATTATTCTGAAACAGAAAACTGGCCAGTTACTCCTTTGGAAATCTACAGGATGTAGCTATTCCAAATGAATAACTTCAAAATAAGGAGGAGAGTATTTGATGTACCAGAAAAAGGCTTTTAAGGTTGCAGCCTGTTTATTTCTCAGTTTGCATTTTTAAAATAGGAGTAGCAATTAAGAAACATTTTATATGAATTAATAAATTGGTGTACCCTCCCATACAGTCTAA
>NW_015177044.1:357182-381743 GCF_001447785.1 Gekko japonicus | reverse complement strand
TCAACCTTTCATTTTTCCCCTTGTAATACCCATTTTCAGCTGCCTAAAAACAAGCCACAACTAAAGCGCATAAAGCTCTTAGTGCTGAATCCACAACGGCTCAGCTCAGAACGGCTGCTCCCAGCTTTGGGTGCAGCTGTGGACAATGTGCGAATGTTCTGTTAGCAGCAAGGTAACAGATGGCCTTAAAAGTCTTGCTGCCCGTGAGCCTTGTCTTATTGAGAGGGGGCGAACAATAGCCCACAGCTCCTCACATGTGCCACCCAACAGCGCACAGACCCATTGTTAGAGCCCAACGTGCAAAATCCTAATTCCACGCTTAAAGGCAGCCAAAAAGAAGCCTCGCTCCGTCAGACCTGCAAAAGAGCATCTCCCCATGTTGCACATTGAAAATAAGGAAGGGTAATGCATATAGAAATCTAATTATTGGCGGGCACAGAGCAAGTTTTTAGCATGATAATCGCAGGGCCCTGGTGCTTTCTTGTGCACGGACCCCTGAAAGGTGATCCTGAAAGCAAAAGTTAAAGCCATTGAGTTTCCATCAATCATTCAATGTTCGCTTTGATTACGCTGACAAGATTCTGTTTTGTTGGCTCTTAAAGTGCAGTGAGAAAGTCTTATTAATCACTTTAAGATATTTTTATTTTAAGACAAAAGAAGGTTGTCTCCTCATTAGTCGTCAACAAGAGCCAGAAGGGCTAAGAAAAAGAGCTTTGTGGGACAGAACGGGGTCCCCAGTTATCAGCCATTGTGTCTTCAAGACGGCACTGCAGTTTTCAAAACCATCCTATAGTTTCAAAGCCAGAGGCAAATTTCATGAGTCTGGTTGGCCAGATGTGAAAGACACCCAAGTTTGGCTTGCCAGATGTGAGTTTATTGGCCTAACCCAGAAGTTACTTGAAAAGTACTGGGTTCGACGCATGGAGGACTCGGACTACGACATGTGTTCAGATGCATTTATTGTACTTCACAACAAGACTGAAAAAAACGGCCCTGCAAGGCCAGCTATATACACTCCACCCAGCACACCTATGTCCCCATAGGAGGGTTTGAATTTCCCACCAAGGGGTGCTATTAGTGGACTCAAGGTGGACTAGGATCCTAGGTCCCCTTTGTGTTTGGGGACCAAGCTCCTGCTTTAGCCGCGGACCCCTGGTGGCGGTCCGCGTACATAACATTACTCAAAACCAAATTGCTTGTGATCATCCTGTTGCTTGTAGTGAGGTTAAACCACAACTCATTTTTGCTGGTGTTGAACTACAAGGGTGTAAGTTTTGAGAAACATTAAAACAATGTCCTCTGTTTCAGTGATGGAACAAGCTACCCTGGCAACTACATACAGGGGTACATAAGAACGTAAGAGACGCCAATGTTGGATCAGGCCAAAGGCCCATCCAGTCCAACACACAGTGGCCAGAAATACCAGTGCCACCAGGAGGTCCACCAGTGTATATCAGTACAATCCTGAACAGTACAATCCTGAACAGTAGGGTTGCCAGCCTCCAGGTGGGACCTGGAGTTCTCCCGCTTTTACAAGTGATCTCCAGCTGACAGAGATCAGCTCCCCTGGAGAAGATGGCTGCTTTGAAGGGTGGACTCTATGGCCTTGTACCATGCTGAGGCCTGTCCCCTCCCCAAACCCCATCCTCTCCTGGATCCACCCCCAAAGTCTCCAGGTATTTTCCAACCCAGACCTGGCAACCCTACTGAACAGGGTAATATCCTAAATCCATTGAATTAAGGGGATTTAGTAAGGTGTAAATCTGTTTAGGACAAGATCAGAATCCAGTAGCACCCTAAAGACTGACAAGATTTCCAGGGTGTAAGCTTTCAAGAGTCAGAGTTCTCTTGTAGCTGACAAAATGGAGCACTGACTCTCAAACGTTCACACCCTGGAAATCTTGTTGGTCTTTACGGTGCTGCTGGTCTTGAATCTCGCACTTTTGCAGAGTAGACCAGCATGGCCACCCACCTTGAAACTATCTGATTAGGACTACACTGTTAGCCAGCCAGCCAGAAAGGATTGTTACATTGGCTGAGAGGCCAAACTGTGTGGCAAGGAGGTAGAATTTCCTTCAGCTGGTGAAGTATCTGTTGGGGATACTTATTGAATAAGCTGATAAAAGGCTGGTGGATGACAATCTGTGAAGCATCAGCTCCTGAAGTTCATGCCTCCAGATTAACAGCCCTGCAACTAGGGATGTCAGCCTCCAGATGGCACCTGGGCATCCCCTTGGAATTACAGCTCATCTCCAAACACAGAGATCAGTTCCCCTGGAGAAAATGGGTGCTTTGGAGGGTGGACTCTGTGGCATTGTACCCCACTGAGGTCCCTGACCTCTCTAAACTCCATCCCCAAATCTCCAGGAGTTTCCCAACCTGGATCTGGCACCCCTACCTCCCCATCCCACACAGGTGGCCAGGGGGGACCTGGCAACCCTACCTGCACAGCACTTCCAGTCTGGTTCTCTTTAGGGAAACCAAGCCACTCACCCACCTCCACGCCTCCCTGCTGTCACGCCCTTGATATTTATGCTGGTTTTATTGCTGCTTTTGTGATTGGTTTTTATACACACACCCAACAGCAGGCTAGATGGAGATGGAAATATGTCTTTATTCACAGGAGGGCCTAGGTAGTATAATAACCTTGCCACCTTTGGGGAACCAGTCCACCCCCCCCAGCTAAAGATAAAATGGAGATGGGACCATTTCTTAGTTTAAGGCAGGGCCCACCAGGACACAGTAAAATACTGCAATTATCACTATTCCATCAGGAAAGGCAAACCATAATTCTCTCGAATTATTACTTACATGAGAGTCTGTGTTGCAGGCTACAGGAAACACATTCTTAATTCTAATCACTGGAGGCCTTCTGATTGGTAGATGGACTGCACCAGTTCCCTTAATCTTTCCTTCCCCTCCTCCCAGGCTCCTTCTCTGCTTCTACAGATACAAGTCTACGGAAGGGCCTTTTAGCCTTACAAAAACAAACAACCAAACCAGCCTTATGCTTCCTATGAACTTACTAAATAGCTAGAAGGGGGACTGAATTGAACAGCTCAAGCAGCTTCAGGTGCTATGCTTCCCTATGAGGCGCAAAGCCAGGCTTTTGCCTGCTTGCCCAATAAGAATATAGCAATGACGATCTCATTCATATCACAGTAGCTTGTTACAGGCAAGTATCGCAGAGGGTGAACGAGTCAGACATCTAATAACCCTGAGTATGCCTAGCAGTTTGCTGCAGCGTGGTGGTCTGCTATTGCAAAAATAAACAGCACTCAGCGGCGTCTTAAAGACTAAGAAAAGATGATTACAGAATAAAGTTTCGTGGACTAGAGCTCTCTTCTTAGGTGAGGATCTACTCAGCATCTGAAGAGGCCACCCAAGCTTCTCCTGGAATAAAATGTTGGTCTTCAAGGTACCAGAAGGACTCCTGTTTATAATCTCCCATATGCATTTCGGGAGGGGGCATTCTGAAACAAAGAACAACCATCGTGTTTGTCGCTGGGCTCTGGAATAAGGAGGAGCGGGGGGGGGGGGAGAAGGGACATCTCTACACCTTTTTTTTGGGGGGGGGGATAAGGGACATCTGTCAACTCAACCGCAGATTATGCTCCTTAAAAAGCCTTGCTGGGAGAGGGGGGGGGCCGTAGGACGGCCAGCCATTCAGTCCCGGCTGCATACAGCAGACTCCTTTTTCCACCGCTCTCTCCACACACCCCTTTTCTGCAAAGGGCCCCGCCGGTCTCGCAGGAGGGAGTCTACCTTGTCCCTTCGCGCTGGCTCTAGCAAAGGCAGCAAAACCCGCCTTATGTCCCTGTGGCGGGAGCTCTGGAGCAGGCGCTCTGTGCTCTCTCTCCTGCAGCTCTGGCTGCTGCTACAGCCATGCCCCGCCGACTACTGCAGCTGGAAGGGCAGGTAAGCAGGCACGGCGTGGGGTGTTTCATATCGAGGCGCAAAGACGGGAACAGGGAGACAGGGATCTAAACCACATCCCCTTCTAATTGAAGATTGCGCTTTATAGCCAGCATTCGCCTTTTGGATTGCCTTGTCCTCACAGGAAGATTCAGTCGTCAATGATAGCTGGCGCTAAAGGACAGCACAATATCCAATGAAGTGTGGGTACAGCCCTTAAGGTAGGGCCATGCAGGAATGGCCTCTGCTCTATTCCTGCTTGAGTTGATTTGGGTGTCTGTTTCTTTTGGCCTCCAAATTCGAATTTAAATGGTCAGCTGCATAGGACTCTCATTGATAGAGTGATCATGGCACACATTTTTGCTATGAAAAATCACTACCCAAAGTTTATCAGTATCTTGCGATGTCCAAATCCCAACTGCCAAATAACTCTTAGTTGCCTAAAATTTGAAAATCAGGATGTCTATTCAAACTGGACTGGTGTCATTTAGTAAAATAATAAATATTAAGAACACAATCCAGTCAAAGTTGAGCATGTTGAGTTTCCATTAATTTAACTAGAAGAGAATCAAAAGCACTAGCTTAACTCTCAAGAAATCAAAGGGTTTTTAATGTGTTCCATTGTGAATGTATTATAGTTAATTATTTTATGGCATTATTTTTATTTCTAATTCACAGTTTCTAGAAACTTAATGGAGCTAATCTGAATATTTGTATGTTTTAAAATTAGGTTTCTGAGAATGGGCAAATTTAAGGGAAAACTCTTGCCAGCTTTAATGACTAATCCTAAAAACACTTTCCTCGAAGTAAGCCTCATTTAATAAACCTGAATAAGATTGAATAGATGTGACTCATGACATTGCAGTGTGAGTGATTTATCTCCCACTGAAATCAATTAAAAAGGCATAACTTTGTCTGGATTGTTTACAAAATTTGTGCAGTAATTAAAATGTGCTATTCTTAAAATGCTTCATATGATTAGTTCTTAGTTTAGCAGAACTGAGTACTTACAATTACTAAGTACATATATTTAAACTGGATGCTGAGTGCTTGAATTTATTAAATAAAAGTGGACATGTTCAGATCTGTAACATGTACATGCCATGGAGTTAGCAAATAAAATGTTTTGTCATATTAGATGCTAGCTTTAAATATTAGATATTCAGAAACCATGTGTGAGAGTCAATGGTGCTTTTCAGGGGTTTTTTTAGTTGGTAATTAAAATCATTATATCATAACAACAAAATAACAATCTGTACATCAAGTAGTATGAATTCCCAGCTTCCTTTAAAAAAAAAAAGAGTTACGCCTATAGCCCTTTTTGTAGATATGCATTTCCCCTTATATATCTGCAAAGAAAGGGGCTTCAGATTTTTTTGAAAAACTGAAAGCTTAGAATTGAGAGACACCAATAAAGACATCGTAATATCATTCTAACAATATAACAATATTCAACTTTCAATTTAAAAAGGAAAAAAGACCTGGTGGTGACTGAGGGAAGAAATGGTTGCTATGAGGATGAGGGCAGGTAAAATGGTTGCCATGAGGGCAGGACTGAGAAAATCTGAATTTCCCTACCCACAAGGCAGCCATCTGTGGCTGTGCTGTATCTTTCCCAAAACTTTGAAAAAGGCTCAAGAAAAAAAACTTTGGGAAAGATTGGAGAAAACCCTGGGAAACCCCAGGGGGGTACATGAATGCACCACAATGCTGTGGGGAAATTGGGAGGGGGGGGGACGGAACACTTCTCAACAGCATTAAACCTGAGGCAAATAACCTGTGTGGACACAGCCAATATGGTGTAGTTCAAAGGTCCCTAACCTTATTGAGCCTGTGGGTACTTTTGGAATTTTGAGAAGACTAAGTGGCCACCACCACTAAACAGCTGCCACAGGTGTCCCATATTGAGAGGTTCCAAGCCAAGCATCCTCCTGTGATGAAAATAGCTGTTTCTGTACAGGTGCTCTGCAGACAGAAAGGTGTTGCCTCCTGGACTCTTCTAAACCATCTGCTTCTCTAAAGGGATGGAGGAAAACCTGGATTATCTGTTTTGGTTTGGGGGAAAATCTGTTTTGTTCCCCCCAGCCCCCTTCTCTCTGTGGCCCTGCCTGACCCTGAGTGGGGTCCTGTTCTTCTTAAAAGTGGCACAGAAAGAAAAGTTATCCCACTGTTGCTTCTCCTGTCACTGCAGCAGATGGGGGGGGGGGGAACGGACCCACATCTGAGTGAATTTATCTGTTTGTTACAGTTCCTAGAATTTGCTACAATTCCTAGAGCCCTGGTTTTGGTTAACCTGCAGGGAACAGAACAGAACGAAAATCCCAGGACTGCCATTCCCTGAGTACCACTTGCATCCTCTTCCTCACCCACCCCATTGTTTTCCAGTGGCTTGAGCTGGGACCCCCACTCACGTGCAGTGGAGCAGGTTCACCTCCGCTGTACCGAGGGCTCTCTTGAATGGATGTACCCGGCACGAGCCCTCCGCGTCATCTTGGAGCCCAACTTGTCAAGCGCCCGACACACCGCTGTCTGCATCAAGCCCTCCAGCCACTTTCAAGGAGCCAACATCTATGTGGAGCGGGATGGGCAGCTTCGTCTGCTGGTGAGCGAGGCTGAGGCATCCCGCCTGCGCCAGGTGTCTTGCTTCAGCACCCGCACACCCCAGCGGGTGGCCCTTTTCCTACAGGCCAGTCCTCAGAGGGACATCAGCCGCAGGACGGCCAGTTTCCAGTATGAGTTGCTTAGCAACCAGAGCACAACAGGCCCAGACTTCCAGAAAATGGCTCTTGTGGAAGGTAAGGCTCCTGTCTTCTGGCACTCTGTTAAAGCACCTGAAAATCCTGGTTTTAAAACATTTCAAAAAAACACATCAAAACAGTAAAATACAAGAGGGAAATTTAAATTATGAAAGCAGTGATCAAAAACAGCCCAACCAAACCAGAAAGGCATTTGCCATTTTTAACGAAACTATTAAGTGAGCCATCAAAGGAAACTGATTCTGCAAGGGTAGGCACCACTAGTAAAAATGCCCTCTTCCTCACAATTTTGCCAGCCTTGCTTCCCAATGCCAGTCAGAACAGCAGAAAATGTATTACTTTTCACATGTGGGTTCTTGAGAGGTTTACTGGCCACATTACCTGAATCCATTACCACCCACATTAACTGCGGGTGACCTTTAAAAAAAGTATGCTAGTCAAATTGAAAGTGTTAGTACTGCTCTAGTGCTCACTCTAGCACCATTCAGCCCCCTGTTCTTATTTTATTTGCTGAAATTTTTGTCTCATTTTCTGAATGGGTGTGTTCGAGTCAGGCCCATAGCTAACGCGGGGCCCATGGGCCCCGGTCCCCTAACATTTCTTTCAGGGCCCCAACCTGAGCCTTGGCTTCTCCTCCTTGAGCTCCACAGTAGCTTTGTGCCTGTCGATCGGCCCCATCTGAACTAGCACAGTCCGGGGGTGGGGGATGCGCCTAGGTCCATATAGACATATAATGGCTGGCCCCTGAGCAAAAAATTAGCCCCCGCCCAGCAAAACGTTGCTAGCTACGGGGCAGGTTCAAGTGGCTTACAAAAAATATGAAGCAACAAAAACACGATCAGTAAAGCTAGCAAATACCTAATAGAAAAATTCTTTTCAAAAACAAACAAACTCACTTCTGATCTACTGAGCTGCAAATCAAACAGGAGAACAAGTTTGCCTTTGTGGCCCTTTCATGAATGGCCATTTTGAGAAGAGTGTGAAAAGAGCTGAAGGGGAATCAACGTTTTTACTCTTACTCCCCGCACATGTGGAGTGCCAGAGTATGTTCATTTTGTCTGTAACTCTCTTTCATCTGGGGTATAGCCCGCTCAGTGGCCCAGATGCCTCCAGTTGTTGACACTCACTCTATATCATAAATTTGTCTAAGTGTGCCATGGAGCCCCACTGCCTGACTGTGACATGGGTGGCATTCATGCCACAGGTTGGCCACCTTTGACCCAGGTTGACAGTATTCAGGGATGGAAGAGAATCATGCCCATAAGGTCTCTTTCTCTTAAAGTTACAGTAGTCTTACTAAAATTGTGTGGATATTATTATTATTTTGCTAAACAACATTTTCCTACCTAAGCCTACAGCTCTTGAGAACAAAAAAGATTGCAGCAGGCACTAGAGATGATTGTTTACCATGCATATGCACTTGGTATGAAATCAGTTGAAATATTCTCCAAACCACTTGACAGGCTGCTGTGGAGGACAGGCATAACAGAACTGCATCTGCACATCATTCAATCTTGCAGTATTGTTGCCCTATAGCAACAATTTGCAACTGGCTTTCCCCATGTGAAGATGTCAGCCCATTACAAATTATTATGATAGTGCAATATCCAATGATGTGTGGATACAACCGAGGTGGTTATGTGGCATGCTGTTAGAGTTGCCGCCACTGCCTTGACAAATGCTGGGGGATTTTGAAGGTGGTGACTGTGGAGGATGTGATTTCACTTCTGAGTGATGATCTAGGAATTTCCTCTAACTTCTAGAATAAAAACATAGACATGGGGCAATTCCTAGAGTGTCACTGTGGAGGCCATTTATCCAGCTATTTTTTTCTTTTGCTCCTCAGTTTTCTCAAGGGCTGGGGACTGGAGTGGAGGGCAGGGGTTGCCCTCCACAGGTAGGCTAATGGCAAGCCTTCTTGCTGAGGAAAATGAACAGTTTATAAATGGTTCTCCTTGTTGACCTGAAGTAAATATTAGTTTACAATATCAAAATATTCAAATATTCTGCAGATCATTTGTGAAGGTTCATGAACTATGACTGTGTAGCATTTTGCAAATTAACAACATGGTAATAATCAGAAAACTGGCTGTGCTTCTAAGCTATTCATCTTTATATATTGAACAAAGTTTGATGTCCTTCATACACATTCAGATGCCTACTAGCAAAGAACTGTTTCTGTTTTTCAGCAATGTGCCGCCCTTGCGACAATATGGAACTTCTCATGGCCATTTGCAACAGTGATTTTGGTAAGTATCTTTGCAGGATAAGTTATTTTGAAATGAGCTTGATGCGCTGCAGCTCTTCTTGTTGTTGGGTTGTTACAGTGGGGTAAGTCCTTAGCATACTGTAATAGGCTCTTTCTTGGTCCCCAAACATATCTTTTCTTTAGCAAAGAAAAATAGGAACTGGACTCTGTTCAGACATCTGCACCTGTTGCCATCATAGAGAAAGTACATGTTCACCCCGTATAATGCACTCTAGGGGTGCGTTCAGACGGCGTGCTGAGAGCGGTTTAAACTGGTCCAGTTCTGACGCGATAATCTTTGACCTGGATAATCACGATCACACTTACCTCCCTTATCCCGCCTCACCGCGCAGTCACATCGCTCCCCGGTGTCTACACTACTGACATACGGGAGTGTGTGTTGGCATTTTTTAAAAAAAAATTCTCTGTTTGCACATGCGCATAGGCGCTCATCCATAGAATGGGGGGGAAACTATCATGGCGCATGCACAGAACCACCAGGGCGAATCAATCAACCCCTCCAACAAAAGACTTCCCTTTAAACTTTTGACCCAAAAATGGCCTCCATGAGATCCTGAACTCATCTAAACGGTAAAACGAGTGACCATTTAAACGTCGGTTTTATAAATGCAGAAGCAGAGCTCCGCCTGTGCGCACACCGCTGGCGCTAAAAAACAAATTGTGGGCGAAAAGCGGAAGCCTCGGGCTTCTGTGGCAGCTTTCCAGAGGGTAGGGGGTTGAAGCACCTGGAAGTGGCTCAACACCGCAGGAGCGATCAGACATCGGAAAATGCAGCTTGAAACCGGAGAATCAGGAAAACACCAGAGGGGGAACTGGTAACAAAATACTCTGATTTAAAGGGGGATTTGAGCCGGAAAGCGACAGCTGGGGACAGTGCGCATATGTGTGAATTTGAGCCATGCATATAAAATCCGTTACTGAAGCGTGACGAAAGCTGATTAAACAGCCCGTCTGAACATGCCCTAGGTGTACCTTAATGGTGTGCAACATGGGTATTTGAGGCAGCTGCTCACATGTGCAGGGGGCTAAAGTGCACGTTGTTGTTGTTCAGTTGCACAGTTGAGTCTGACTCTTCGCGACCCCATGGACCACATCACACCAGGCCTTCCTGTCTTCCACCTTCCTCTGAAGTTTGCTCAATCTCATATTTGTTGCATCGGTGACACTGTCTAACCATCTCATCCTTTGCCATCCCCGTCTTCTTTTCCCTCTCTTTCCCAGCATCAGGGTCTTCTCCAGGGAGTGCTCCCTTCTCATTTGGTGGCCAAAGTATTTGAGCTTCAGTATCTGGCCTTCCAGGGAACAGTCAGATTTGACTTCTTTTAGGATTGACTGATTTGTTCTCCTTGCAGTCCAAGGGACTCTCAAGAGTCTTCTCCAGCACCATAATTCGAAAGCATCTATTCTTCAGCGCTCAGCCTTCCTTATGGTCCAGCTCTCACAGCCATCCATTACTACTGGGAATACCATTGCTTTGACCATATGGACTTTTGTTGGCAGGGTGATGTCTCTACTTTTTATTATGCTGTCTAGATTTGCCATAGCTTTCCTCCGAAGGAGCAGGCATCTTTTAATTTCATGGCTGCAGTCATTGTCTAAAGTGCACACTCTACCTCTTTTATCTGATAGAAAGAAGTGCAGTTCGGGCTTTGGCACAGACGTTTTTGGAGTATCTATGTCACATGTTATTTTAAGGGTAATAAAAGGAAAATCACCCTCTTCTTGCTTATAAGGAAATTATTGGTGAGATCCAACCTGAAGACTTGTGCGTAATTTCCCTATTCTCCAACTACATTTTCTTATTCTTTATATTATACTTTATATTTTTACTTTACAACTGTGTTTCATCCCTGTTGTTTCTCGGCATGTGGAGGAACGATCTACCCAGGAACTGATTAAGTCCACACTTGCATCATTTCAGCAATGCTCCCAGACCATCCATCAGGCCATTTTCTTATGCTCATTTAAAGCGGGTTGGTCCTTTTCCTCCTTGGTTTCCTTACCGAGGTAATTGGTCCCATTGTTTTTACTTCATGAAGTTTTTGGGTCTCCAGGAAGGCACACTCCTCCTTGCTGGGTTGACTGGACGCACACCCGACTGACAGATGTGGCAGTGAAGGACGCACAATGGGGGGCATTTATAGCTGAAGCACCAACAGACCAGAAAAAATAGCCTTTTGAACAGTCTATTTATGGCTTGACATCCCTGTCCTGTGTTCACCAATTGCCTTCATTTAGGGTTTTTTTTTGGGGGGGGGATTAGAGAAAATAGGTACTAATGAAAGTGTAAATGACAGGCAAAGTGAATTGGACCTTTATGGTTCTTAAGATAGAGTTCCTCACTGAGAGGCTACAGGCTGCAGAGGAGAAACTTGGAGCAGGCGGAACAAGAGCCTTACAGCTTGTCAATAGCCTTGACTGCATCTGAGGAAAAGATGCTCACACAAAAGCCCATGGGGTAGGCAAGGGGGGGGCAGAGCAAAGGACATCTGTTCTGCTAAAAGGTTAGCGTCTCCAGGAAATTGGATTAGCTGAGGAAGTCCCTGAGATCTTGCTAAATAAGCTCTTTGTATGCATGATGTGGGTGAGGTGAGGTAATTATCCCCAAAGGGAAAGATTTAAATGATGCCGTATTTTGTAAACAAACTCTGTAATTGATTATTTGATTGGGGAGCATTTCGGCTGCAAATGGAACCTTGTCCTCGCAAGAGCAGTGCTTCCAGTTTCACTTCCCACTGAATCAGGGGCAGTTTATTCATTCATTTTTCTGAGTTGGAGGGAAGTTGGCTTATTTTCTGAACTGGAGGGAAATTGTTGAATGGAGGCTAATAGACCCATGATGTTTGTGGTCATCTAAATGTTGTTCCATTGGTCCTGTATGTTTGTTTATCTAGAACATTTGAAAACCAGGTTTTCTCCAAAACAGGACTCAGGGCAGATTACAATTATAATTTTAAAAATTGCAATTAAATGTGTTAGGACTAACAAATTTCTGGCTATCATGAATTGGTGCAGAAGGCCACAGGGCTGCATTATCCAGCCTGCAATGTGGAATTCTACCTAACCACTTCAGGAAGACTACTCCATAGAGTATGGACAACCACTGGAACATTGTGATTTGGCAGCATTATAGGAAGGAATATCCCATAGATGTTGGTCAGAGGAGCAGAGCTGTCATGTGGGTCAATACTGGGAGAGGTGGTCCTGCAGGTACATGGATCTGAGGCCATAACTGAGCACTGCACTGCACACAGCATGGTGGTATACTACCCTGGAGTTGGTCATATGAATTAGCTTTTTGATGCTCTTGGAAGAACTTTACATGAAAGGCTGGTTCATATATGCATCTACTAGTTTCAGAGGATTAGCCCTGTTAATGCACATTATTTCTCCACTGTCCATATGACTGGCAGACAAATGTGTAAATTGAGTCCACCAGAAAGCACTGCGTGAGATGTTGTGAAAGTCTGGATCCCTAGTGTTGTGTATGTAATGGCTTATTCACATGGCAAGCCATTACTTGACATTGCAGTGACAAAACTGCATGTGTGAACCAGCTTTGTTCTTATGAGCTGTAGGGATTTTAAGGACATCTTTAATTTTTCTCCATGGAGCAAATAGCCTGGGAGGAGTAGGTATGTGTCATTTAAATCAGCAAAGCAACACAGGAGGATTAACACATAGTCACCTCTAGAATCCATCTCCTGTGGCTCTGGTCAAATTCTTCCCTGTCACCACCATCCACCTCTGTAGCTGCTGTTATCTTAAAAAACAAAACAAGGGAGATCCAATCATGGCTCTCTCACCATCTTACTATACTCTATCAATAGTGCCAAAGAACCACAGTACTCAAAAGAGCCTTTGAAAAAAGTATGTAGCCATTTTGGTCCATGGTAAAATACAAAAACAAAAGCCATATAATGCATTTTATTAAGGCTAACCAAAACAACGCAGCACGGCCTGCAGGCTTTTTCAGTTCTCCAGAACTCATCAGGCTAGATGCTAAAACACATGGGGGGGGGTGTCTTTCAGGCTATGATCTTAAAAATAAGCCTGCACTCTGTGTTATCCTGGTTGGTCCTAAAGAAAGCTATTACAAAAGAAGCTAGATGGTAGTTCATAGTTTCTCAGAGTTTTTCACATTGATCCTCTTAACTCCGTTAGAAATACTCAAGTGGGTAGCCATGTTGGTCTGAAGCAGTATTGTAAAGTTTGAGTCCACTGGCCCTGGTCTCAAACTTTGTTTGGTTAGAAATAGTTTGGGTCTTCATCTTCCCCAATGTAGTGGGCTCTTCTTGCCTAGCAAGTGGCTAGAGCTGGCCTTCAGCTCAGGGGACAGAAAGTGTTGAAGCCTCTGGTTGTCAAGACTACCATGGTAGCCTGACCCACCTCTGTTGACAGACCTCCCCGTGTTACAGTGATTGTAAGGCAGTGAGAGAGCCGTCTTCCTCTTATCGTGCAATCCTGAACAGAGTTAACACCTTCCTAAGTGTTCTGACATCTTAGAAGGGTGTCACTCTGTTTAGAATTGCAGTGTTTGCTGCGTGAAGACACCACTGCTTTAGAACCTGGTCATAGAGAGTTTGTTTACTGTACTAGATGGGCTCTTGGGCTCTTCACTCACTAGGAAGCAGCAAGCAGCAATAACAGGAAAGAACCATTTCTGTTTTAAGCATCCTTTTCTCCATCTTGTGTTCTTGTCTAGTGGTGAGAGGCTCGATCCAAAATGTCAGCCACGATTTGGAGAATCATATGTCCCGGGTGGAAGTTGGAGTGCTGCAGGTCTACAGGCAGAAAAACCAGATCTTCTGGGAAGATAAATCAACCGGTGAGTGGCGAGGGCTCATCAAGACTCTCCTGCAGTGTAAAGTCAAGAAAGGGGCTGGGGACTTCCTCTTCACTGGCAACGAACACTTTGGCGAAGCTTGGCTGGGCTGTGCCCCACGATTTAAAGAGTTCAGGGCTGTCTACCAAACAGCCAGCAAGAAAGGAGCAAACCCTTGTGAGTTTCAGTTTGACTGAATGTGTATGAGGATCACAAGAAATGACTTAATACAGTTTTCGCATATAAGAAGAATGGTTTGATCAGAAAATGGGAGGTGACTGGAATATTAAAATGTGTTTCCTTTAGAGAAGAGAACCAGTGCGCTTTGCTGAATAGAAGAGGCTTTGCACCAGGGAAATCTAGATAAGTCCCACCTCTCTCACAGACTACTATGAGGTCATTGGCAAATTATTACTGTCCAGTTTGTACATTGTGAATTCTGACCTACCTCACAGGATTGTTGTGAGGGCAAACAATAAAGAATATAAAGCACTTTGCAAGCCACAAAAACACCAGATAAATTATGATTGCATCCTGAATTCCAAAGAGCACGTCACCCTGGAATAAAACTCCAGTTAATGTCTTGGGTGAATCCCAGCTCTGCTACAATTGCACTCACAGGAACAGGTGTTTTGAGAAAGGGGTTGAAAGGGGTTGAAAATTTAATATAATCCTCCATGCCCCCTTCTAATATGTTACATATGCTTTAATGCTCAAGCAGAGCTCCTGAGTGAACTGTTTTCTCAAACAGAGGAAGCAGTTCTATGCATTCATCCCATTGTGCCTGCAAAGTTATCCCTTCTGTTGAACCAAAACTCTGAAGCTGCCTTATACTGAGTCATTCCCTTGGTCCATCAAGGTCAGTATTGTGTACTCAAGCTGGGAGGAGCTCTCTAGGGTCTCAGATGGAGATCTTTCACCTTACTTACTACCTGGCACTTCTAACTGGAGAGGGTAGCGATTGAATTTGGGATCTTCTCCGTGCAAAGTTGATGTTCTACCACTGAGCCACAGCTCCTCCCCAAATGAAGCCTTTGTGAATGGTTGCAAGGGCAAGACCTTTATTCCCAACACAGAGGCTTCTGTTTGAGTTGGGACTCCCAGGTGCTGAAAATGCAGCCCAAATAGACATGACATCACTGCACTGCAACTTTCCTCACCCCTACTCCACTGCATTAGATGCCATCTCTGGAGGCAGGGATCTTGCAACAGAAGGAGCATGCTATCATCTGCTTTATAGTTTACTATGTGTTACAAGGTAAAGATGAAGCAGGACTGCTTTTCATAGCAGGACTACATAACCTCCAGAATGGCCAATTTCAGCATCTTATTTGAAAGTGAGGTAGGATTGCAAAGAAAAGGCAGCACTGCAGAATCATGCAAAGACACCCCCACCCAGACCAGTAAGAATCTTTAATGAGCTTTTGAGTGACCAAGCTATCCCTTTTGACTGCTGGCTTTGAACAGAGGGTGCTGTTAGATTCCACAGTACTCTTCCAAATTTTATGTATGTATTTACTTATTTTTAAAAAAATTGTGGCACTTTTCCAACTGATCAGAGGCCCCAGGTTGGTGAACCATAGAACATTTGAACAATTAAAAACAACATTTTAAATTATTAAATAATTCAATAGGTCACATAGAGAAACAATACCAGTACCAGGGAGGAGGGCCAGTAACTGGTATGGGGGTATGCCAAATGAAACAAAAATGTCTTCACCTAGTGGTGGAAGATACTGATAGAGGAAGACTGATGAATCTCCCTAGGGAGAGAGTTCCAAAGTTCTGGTGCCACAACTGAGAAGGCCCTTTCTTGGGTCACCACCCGTCTAGCCTCAGTTGGTGGGAGCACCCAAAGCAGGGTTTCTGAAGATGGCCAGAGTGTATGAGTAGGTTCATATGAGAGGTGATCCTTAAGGTATGTGCTCAAACTGGGCTGCTTCTATGCATTGTTTTTTTAAAAAAAAAATGCAGCAGCCAGCATATCACAAACACACATTTCAGCTCTTTATTCTGAAGACAAGATTCAACAATTTCATATGTAGTACTACCCTCCTCACACCACCAGGGAAGAAGGAAAGCCTGAAGGAGGAATGGAGGCACACACTGACTAAGGAAAGCCCAGGTGCTTACCAGTCCTCAGCCTCCAGTGGAAAGCCTTTTCATTTAAATGAGGGCAGCCAATAACAACCCCTCCCTTACAGTGGTCCCACCCACTTTTTGAAAAGCTGTGGGCACCAAGGGAAAAACTGGCATGTGCCATGGTGTCCGGGGCACAAAATTGGGAACCCCTTCCTTAGCCTATGTCTGTTCTAACAGAGGTTCATTACAGATAACCATTTTACCAATGTATCACTGGAATTCTGGAGATCTGTATGAACCCCTAGAGGCTCCTGTACAGTTAGTAATTCTAATGCACACCTCAGTCAATCGGTGCATGTAAGTCTGTTGTGACTCAAGTTGTTGGACTTACCTTTTATTCACCTAGTAGTGCTTCACAGCCTTTTGACATGGGTCAGCCACATAATTTCAGTAGTGTTTGAAATGCATTAGAACGTCTGAAAGGCATTCTGGGAGTTGCTAATGGACAAAGTTTACCAGCTGGCACATATTTGTGCATTTTCAGACACAGGTGGCCTTCAGATGTTGCAGGAAAAATATTGAATCTTTAGTGGAAATAGAAACCATGAAAATAACACTGAAGCAGCCTTTAATGCCTGCTTTACATAGGGCATTTTTTTCTTGAACAAATTTGTTCATGGAGAATGATTATACAGCAGCTTCCCAACCCAAGTATTCAGGTCACACAGTGGGCCTCATTTCATGTGTACAGAAGTCCAGGACCCCAACTAGACCTTATCCCTGCTGGGCTGAATGTTCGAACCCAGCTCTTAGCCAGAAAACAGGACATGAATTTAAGGTGACAAAAGTTTGCAGCCTTCCTGCAACTTAAGGGGTTCTTTCTCTAAAAGAAGAGGCTACTGTTGGCTGATAGGCTCTCTAGGCTGGAGGAGATGTCCTTAGGTTGAACTTTCCAGCCCAAACATGCTACTGAGATGAAATGGTACTCCCCCTTTCTACACTATCCTGTTTTAAATCAGATCCTGTTTAAAATGTGTGGATTTGCCACCATGGCATCTAGTTTGGTAATTCTTAATACAGCACTTTTGCAGAGAATTTAAAGCTTCACATTTTCCTTTGATAAGGAGCCTTAGTTCAACATTTTAGGAAACTAACAAAAGATAGGCAAGGGGGTCTACATGCCTTGGATTGATTCTAAAGAACAGTGAGTGGAAGGCAAATAATATACTCATGTTGTTTTGCAAATGCCTGCAGAAGAAATTGCACAAGCATTCGAGTCATGTTATATTAAGAGGCAGGTAGGTTCTCTAGGTATTCTCATGTCTCCAGTTGTGCAAGAAAGCTTGCAGTTCCATCCCAACACAAGTGTGCAGGATCTTCAAGGGTATTCATGTGTTGTTCTCCTATGGATGGCATGGATGACAACATAAGCCAAATTGTGCTCAGAAAACTAATGTTTAAATTTAGGGATACTCTTACTTGATTGTGGTTACTATTGCTTAATGAGAATTTTTAGGAGACATCACTGTGCTGCAACTTTCCTCACTCCTAGGAGTGAGAAGGTCCAACCAGAACTACTCAAAGTGGGATTTACTATCCATTTCAATGGAAAGTGGCCTCTACTCTAAATTTTAGAAAGCTAAAATACTATTTAGCCAACATTGAGATAATTTTTGGAAGAGATATAAAGCACTGGCAACATTTCAAGCAATATCATTGAGCAGTTTTAACTGTGAACCCCCCCTCCCCCATTTTTCACATGCATATTGGTCTGTGCTTGAATCATTTTGGGACCATGAATCCCTCGTGTTGGCATTTTCTCCTAAATTATCTCCCTCTTTTCAATTAGCCTTTATTATTTTAATGGACTATCCCTGCTTCCCTCCCACAGCTTTTGGACTTGCTCACATAATTGCCTGTATTTTATGTAAATGGAATTGTTACACCGTAAAATGATATACAAATGTGTCTACCGCACAAAGTCCAATAAAGAGCTTGAATAAACCCATTATTTACAATATAACGGCATCTGATAGCAGCCTGGGAAACACAGACCTGACAGATGCGGGCCCGTGACAAGGCCTGAAAAAAGTGAATGGGGAGGGCTCCAATAGACCACAATTAATTGACTTTTAAAATAACTCCTTTTTTCACAGTTCTACTTGGCTGAGCAGGATTCACAAATTGCTGTCTTGAACTTCTTAATGGGACAAAATAGCTGCCAATGAAAGTCTAAATGACATGGACTTTGAATGGAAGCCGTACAATGACCACACCGTGACATGTTTTTAACTGACATATTGATTATTTGAGAAGTGGGCACCACTCAATTGAAGGCAGAGGAGAAGGGGAGGTGAAAGGGGTGGGGTTGCGTGGGGGGGAAGGAAGAAGAAAATGGAAGTAGGGGAAGAACACTAATGCACATTCTAAAAAGTTTGAACCTATTCTACATGAACGAAGAAAACCCCTTGTAAAATTGGAATTTTCAAAGCATACAGTTTTAATTGGAATTTTAATGTACACTTACTGATGTTGTTAGCCGCCCTGAGCCTGCCGAATGGCGGAGAGGGCAGGATATAAACGTAAATATAAATAAATAAATAAATAAAATGCTTCTGGACAGTTTCACTGGAGTAGCCACGTCTATCCAGAGTTTGCAAACAGGACTTGGAATTAACCATGGTTACTGTTGACATCAGTACAGAGGGAATGCTGTTGCTGCTGAAATGGAGAGGCTACGATTACCAGCAGGCCTAGAGGGGGAAATGCCCTGACCTCTCAATAGGATGTTGCGCACTTAGATGTTCTTTACCTCTATGCCATGAAAAGCTTCAACCACCCATTTCCTCACATTAAGCCTCTATTAATTATTATTTGTTAACATTTTTACCCCACCCTCCCCGCGAGCGGGCTCAGGGCGGCTCACAAGAGGGCACAAGCTCATACATAAAAAAAGGATAAAACAGTAAAACCATTAAATAACAACAAAAACAAGAATAAAGTGCTCCATACAAACAAGATGGTCTCCGAAGATGGTATCAGTCATTTCATTGGGGTGATATTGTCCTGTCGATGGTCCAAGGCCAGGCCAGCGGTATCAGTGCCATGCAAGATTGTGGCAGATCTTCCGGGGACCGCCCGACCCCGTTGTTATCTCCACCATTGATGGTGGTGGTAGTGATAGTGGCGGCCCCTATATAAAAGCCTGGCAGAAGAGCTCCGTCTTGCAGGCCCTGCGGAACTGCATAAGGTCCCGCAGGGCCCTGATCTCCTCCAGGAGCGTGTTCCACCAGGTGGGGGCAGCCACTGAGAAGGATCTGGCCCTGGTTGCAGCAAGCTTTGCCTCCCGGGGGCCTGGAATCACCAGATGGTGTTGTGTCCCCGACTTAAGTGCTCTTGGGGGTATATGTGGGGAAAGGTGGTCCCTCAGGTAGGTCGGATGTTAAAAGAACAGGATGTTTTTTTCTCCAAACCTGTTTGTGTCCATAGGAGATGGGGAAAGTAACGTATGTGCCCACTTACCAGTCTCTAGTGAATTCGTGGTTTTACTGAAATTTGAACCAGAGACTTCCTGCTTCATAATTCGGTTTCAGGCCGCAATCCCAGGCACAAAAAAATGTGCACCAGATTGCACTGTGTTTTAATGTTTTAGACCTCTTATACCTTTGTTCTGCCTGCCCAGCACTGTCCTCTGTTATAGAGGTAGGAAGTGGTCCCCTGGTGCTAGGCACTTTCCACTCCCACAAGACCACACCTTCCCTGTAACCAAACCCCTTTAGTTTCAGTTAGGGTTTCTTGCAAGTAAATTTAGAAACATGGCAGTGGTAAACCTGTTTTCATTGCCTCATGCTCCCCTTGAAATGTCAGGCATGGGGAGTGCTACATGATAGTCACTTAGAAAACCAGCTGGCTGCTGTGGCTCAGAGCACGTTTGCCCAGCTCTGGCTAGTATGTCAACTGCATCCATTCCTGGGTCAGTCAGATCCAGTTAGCGTTCCATGCCTCAGGTACATCTAGACTGGACTACTGCAATGCACTCTTCTTAGAGCTACCCTTGAAGTGTTCAGAATGTGCAGCTAATGCAGAATGCTGTGGCTAGACTGCTGGTCAGGGCCAGCTATCAGGAGCATAAATCCTCACTACTACTGCAATTGCACTGGCTACCAATCTGCTCCCGAGCTCAATTGAAGGTGTTGGTTTTATCCTTTAGAGCCCTACATGGCTTGGTTGGGAACCAAGGTATCTGACCGACTGTCTTCTCCCATATGTTCTTGCCTGGAAATTAAGTTCATGGGGAAATGTCCTCCTAACTGTTCCACCAATTAAAAACACTCGTTTGGTGGGTACACAAGAGCAGGCCTTTTCCATGATAGCCCCACAGTTATGGAACAACCTCCCCAGGGAGGTGCATGTGCCCCCCTCATTGTCAATCTTCAGGAAGAAACTGAAGTTTTATTTAGGACTGCATTTTGATCAGTTGATTTAGCTTTTATGACTGGCAGTCCTAATTGGAGTTTTCTTTTAAACTGGTGACTTTTATGAATTTTATAATAGCCGTTTTCATTTATTAGTATAATACTGAAGCTTCTGAAAGCCAGCTACTAGATGTATCACATAAATAATGAAAAGGGACAAACTAAAGCCAAAAAGAATGTTGGCAAGAAACTTGTAGTAGTGCAGACTCCAACCATCACTTGTTCACAAAACCTGTCATGAGTTCAGGCTGTAAGAGATCCTGTCCTGGCTGTAAGAGATCCTATCTAAAAAAATAATAATAACCAATGTATTTCTAGTAACTTTAAAAAAAAAACACAACAACAATAGTGAAATAAATTTAGTGTACCTTCAGTTTTAATCCATATGTTCTATGGCTATAGGACAAATTAGTATTCATTTCATATCTAAATAATGATAGACTTTTTATTTAAATGAATTATTTGAATTGGGCCTCCCCCCTTAGTGATTTAAATCTCCATGATTTAAAACTAATCCACCCTGCAATGTGTTAACATTTTTTAAAAAACAAAGCACTGCATGATAATGGTCACAATGAAACTTTATTGAATTTCCACTAGATTGAGATGCATGATGCAATAAGAACAAGTTAAAAGGTTGTAGAAACATTACAGCAATAAAACTGAGCATTTCAAATGGCAGCACACTGATTACAAACCAACCAAACACACATACACAGTTGACAAATGAGAAGAAATCTTGTGTGGCTGAACGTTTGTTTTCAGACTGCTTCTTAAATGCACCCCCACATATGAACAAGCTAACAAAAACTCCTCTGACCTAGAAGCATCACTTAGTGTTCTTTAGATTATTTAACATAAAATTAAAGATTATATAGTGAAGCAATTAACATTATCAGTTTGAATTCTAGCTCCCCCTTTCTTTCTGTTAACACATGCTGAAACCTTCTCCCAATTTTTTTTGCCAACACCAATACTACCTCCAGTTTATCTCCTAGCCTAGAGCTACACTTTCTGTCAAACCTTTCAGTCTCTATGAAAGATCATCTTAATGGAGTTAACTGCATGTATATACACATACGACTACTAGATGTACCTTCCTGAAGGTTTTCACCTAGATTGAAAACCTAGTTCTCAGTGGGCACTATCCAGCTGAAGAGAGAGTTGAACACATGGCTTGACTGTCTTCCACTGAAACCAATGGGACAAATCCATTACTATATCCTGCAGCATGCCTTGCCAGGAGATAAAACAACATTTCTTCATGACTCAGAGCCTGGTTTTCCATTAAATAATCAAACTATCCCGTAAGTGTCTCTCTGGATTGAAATCAACCTCTAGCTGGTGATCACCATTAAACCAGGCTGAAGACAAAGAACCACAAAGAGAAAAGGCATCAATCTAAAAGAAGGAAGATTCCCAAAGAATCCCAACAATCATTTCAAAGTCATTAAGAGATCCATTAATGGGTTTCAGAATACTTCAGTACAAAAACAAAAAACAGAGCCCCAAAGCATTCGAAACACGAACTGAAGTACTGTAGTATATTCCAGGCTACACAAAACTTGGCTACAATTGACAGGATCCGCTGTGCCTTGTATCCAATAAGGGAATTATTTCTAATCACCAGAAAAGTGTGCCTAGTTTCTGTTACAAGTTGTCTAGAATACAAGACAGAGCTTGAAGAAGGGAGGAGGGAGTAGGCCGCTAAGAGAGACCAAAATCTTTCCCCATGACAGGAAAAATTCTTCAACTACAGCAACTAAGCGAGGACTACTGTGGAGAAACGACCTCACAGCTCCCGAATACTGAGGAGTAATGTGCTGTGTTGGAGAAGAATTTATTTCACACAGAGAAGATTTAACCCCCCATCAGTCCTCTTGTCTCCATATTATTGACCAAAGGTTGATTTTTGCCCTTACAGCCACACTACAGGTCAGTACTTCTGATTCCCATTTCTATCTCATATTCTGCTCAGTTCTGACTTGGGCTCTCATCTTTTGTAGCTCATGAGCCCTGCTTTCCTCCCAGTGACATCTGGATAAACTGCATAGTACAGTTCCTAACCTCTCTGTGACTTCTGTCTTGGGTTTCAGGAATATTTTCAAGAAACTATTTGGTGCAAAAGCACAGTTGACTCAAGGCATACTCCAGATGTCACCATTAACTTCCAAAGCATAATTCTTCCCTAATAGTACCCTAAAGCTGGACCACTTATTTGATCAATGGGAAGAACCCTATAACTTGATTCTCTTTTTAAACACTTTTTTTAAGAGACCAGTTTGCTATACTGCTTTAATGGATCTTAAGCTTTCTCTAGAAGTCTCAAGGCATGCAACATGTACATGCTATCAGCATGCTCCAATTTATTTTACTTAAGCCATTAACATGTGTGCTTTGATGTTCTCAAAATGCAGAGCTTCATAAATCAACACATTTGGGACAAGCATCTTCTCAATTTCTTACACGGTTCAGGAAAGAAGTCTGCCTATGTCCACCTAGCTTGTTTCTCCTTTACAAAAAATCAGCTGCAAAGTGATCCTCTGTATTCTGAGGATGCACAGCTTTCAGACCCAGGCTGCATCATGGTCAGAGACAAAACACGATGCCCCGAAATGTCTTGGGATCCTTCCCAGGCTGCTTCCTATTTAAGCATAAAATGGCAGATGGGAACGACCGCTCGAAAACATTCTTCAACCTGGCTTATGTAAAGTGCTTTGAAGTTCTTGGAAGTCACACATGAGGTCTTTAAACATCTGGTTCCATGGCCAAATGCTACCAAATATGTCACTTGTGACACACAAGAGAGACTGAATCAGCTCTGTCAGTGGACAGCAGAAGATCCACACTATAAAGGTGTGTCCAATACACTTTTTTTTTCCATCCACAGCTTCTTGCCAGTACCCCTCCAAAATTACAGAGCATTATTGGAGATGTAAAGCTCCTCAAAACAACAAGAAGAGAAAATCAACTTCCTCTTCTCAAGTAATCAACCACAGATGTGGTCCATTTTACAAAGATCTGAGGGAGCTCTGTGTAATAACATCTCCCTTTTAGTGGAAGGCCTGGTCTGAAAACCATGAAAATGCAGCAAAAATCCTCTTTGTAACTTGTGATTTTTGCATGCTACATGTTGTTTAAGGCCTTCCACAGCCTAGCTCTTTAGATCATGTAACTCTAAAGAACAGAACTGAGCTAAGAGAGGGTTTATGTGACACAAAGGAACTTCTCCACATCTCCAGAGGCACCAAGGTGAAGATGCTCTCACAGCATTTTCTAACTTCCTTTGCAAAAGTACTGCAGGTTACGAGGTGCCCTGGAACTCAGAAGAGCTTTTTTTTTTTTAAGAGTGCTTTGCCTCAACCCAGCAACACTTCCAAAATTCTCTGTCTAGCCCTTCTTCAAGACTAACGATATCTGATACAAGAACAGAAAAAATTCTCTGTCTAGCCCTTCTTCAAGACTAACAATATCCCACACCTGCACCCTATGCCAAGAACAGAAAAGCCTGGCCATCTCCATGCCCCAGCTCTGTTCTCATTCATTAAAACTAAAGCCCTTTATAGGTCACTGAAAAAACTCGAAACAGATTCAAAATAAAATTTGGAGGGATTTGTCTGTGCATGTCCGTCTGCTCCCCTCTTTTGCCTGCCTGACCAACAAAGGTGATGCAAAGAGTTGTGGGATGCACAGCCAGCAATGGCATGCACAGAAAGCATCTCACCTTTTGCTTCCTGATGGTGTCCTAAGGCAGATAATCAGAAGCAAGAAAACTTATGCTCAGACAGGCCCGCCTTTGCTTTCCTCCAGGGTCTAACTTGCTATACGCACAACATCCACAGTCCACCAAGAACTCCATGGGCAAGTATCACTGAAAGGGACAGGTGGTGTTCCACAAGGACATTTCAGTAAGGCTTGCATCATTGAGGTTCTTGACAGATTATGCTCTTAGTTTTCAGTAGCTCTGGATTTTCCAGACAGCAAATGCAGAGGGAGCCTCAAACCAGATAGTTTTGCTTTGAATGCAACAAAGAAGCGATACACAAGCCTAGATTCTAATAGAAAAGGGAGATGGGTTCAGCATGCTAATGAGCAGAGCAAGCACATGCTGATATGTTCAGCCACTCATTTCAACTGGCAGACTGAGATGGTGGTTCCGCTGGAGAACACCCAAAATGCGGGATAGAGGGCTTCAGTAAACTGTGCTCGGAATTTGTAGAGGACGCTGAGTTTCTCAGC
>NW_015177044.1:343410-357138 GCF_001447785.1 Gekko japonicus | reverse complement strand
TCTTCACTTTGGTGTTGGGCAGGCACTTCTCAATGTCGTTGTGCCAAGCCGAAATCCGGGCATTGAACCACTCGATGCACCAAGAGCTGCTGTTACGCCCAAGGCGGCTTTCAGCCCCTTGCCTTGCCATGGTCCCGTAGCAGATCCCAACGCCACAGAAGTTGTTGCGCTCCAGCTCCACCTCCCAGTAATGGATCCCTCTCTTGAAACACTGGAAGCCTTGCACTTGGGAGCAATATGTGAAGCGCTGAGGATGCGGGGGGTACATCTGGGTGTTGTCTGACACAGATATTTTGGTGTTTTTCTCCGATAAAATCACCTTGCTATGTGCTGTATGGAAATCCAGGGTGAATTTTGTAGCAACTGCAGGGGGGGGGGGAATTGATGGGAGACGTGAGATGAACAAACACTTATGTTTACAGAGCAAGACAAGTACAGGCATACAAGGGAGAGAAAGCACAATAATCTTGTTCCTGACTCTTTGAAAGTGACTATCTTCTACTTGGTCCTCAGATTCCTTGTCTGACAAATCACATGCCATACCAAGCCAATAGCATGAGAATAAAAGCACAGTACCAACATTTGGTTAGCATACAGGAGTAGACTCAGGTGGGTAGCCGTGTTGGTCTGAAGCAGCAGAACAAAGTTTGAGTCCACTGGGACCTTTAAGACCAACAAAGTTTTATTCAAGGCATGAGCTTTCGCGTGCATGCTCACGTCTCCAGAAGTGTGCACATGAAAGCTTATATCTTGAATAAAACTTCGTTGGTCTTAAAGGTGCCACTGGACTCAAACTTTGTTACCCAGGAGTAGGTAAGTCCTGGATAAGAGATTTTGAAGATAACCAATGTTGAGCCAAGTATGGGGGACCACAGTCTCCAGTATATGAAAATATGGCTTCACAATCCAAAAAGCATCTCCTTTCTCACACTGGGGAACAGCAGTGGGCTCCATTGCTCTTCGCCCTCGACTATAAACGATAATGTTCCTCTCCCTTTTCCATGATGCAACACACATGCACATCTGAGTTTGCCGTTTAGCACAAGGTTCTCTGTGCTGCTAACCGATGAAAAAAATATAACTGAGATTTCAAAAAGATGGATACAACACGGGAAAATCAATAGGAAATTTACTTGTGCTGGCATACACTCTCTTCCATTAACAATTTACAGAATGTGGCAATCTTTTCCATAAACGGTATTTGTTATTAGCTTAGCACATTAACCGCTACTTTTGGAAAGAAACAAACATTGTGATGAATGGGTACCATTTGAGATAGTCATACAGCTATCTATCAGATTAATAAATACAGCAGGCGCGGTTTTAAAGGATTCAAATATGCATCCCAACCCGTATCAGTGTAAATGAGGAAAAGCCAGGCTCAGTGCCAGAGCACCACCTATGGATGTGGAATGCCCCAGGTTCAAGCCTTGGTATCTTCAGTTAGAAAGGATCACAGATGGCAGGGCAGGAAAAACCTTCGCAAACCACAAGGCTCAGTGCCAGAGCACCACCTATGGATGTAGAATGTCCCAGGTTCAAGCGCCTTGGTATTTTCAGTTAAAAAGGATCACAGATGGCAAAGCAGGAGAAACCTTCATAAACCACAAAGATCCAGAAAGACTATTATAATCAACTGGTAAAAGGCCAGTTGGAGGGAGGAGAGAGGTAAAGGGCGCACCATTCTAATATTCTTCCCACTACCAATGTTCCTGTTCATTACTGATGATGATGCTTTTAAGCATAATAAAAAGCATTTATCCATCACCTCCATCCGCCCACAGAACCTACTCTTCCTTCAAGAAACACAGGGGGGCAAGCATGATTTCCCCTCTTCCGTTTTATCCTTATAAAGGCCCGATGATCCTGACCTGGATGGCCCAGGCCAGCCCAATCTTGTCAGATACTGTAAGCTAAAGCAGGGTCAACTCTGGTTAGTATTTGGATGGAAGACCAGGGTTGCTACGCAGAGGCAAGCAATGGCAAAACGCCTCTGAACGTCTCTTGCCTTGAAATCACTATGGGGTTGCTGTAAGTTGGCCACAACTTGATCACAGTTTACATCACCCAAAGTCCTGTGAGTTCAGTCAGGCTGAAAAACCTCCAAGATCAATTCTAGTGAGCTTCATGTCCAAGTGGGGGGCATGACCAGCATCCTAACCACTACTCCACACTGGCTCCCTTTCCAATCCTGGCCTTCCTCCTACTGCCCCCCCCCCAAACCCAAAACCCCTAGACATGGACTAAGAGATAAGTAATGTTGCATTCAAGATGAGATATGTGCACACCGGCACTGAAAACACACTGACCCATCCACTCCTAAAGCCTCCTCAGCGGCAGCTGTGTTACACAACTTGATGGATGGTGACGGGCAAGTTCTGCCTCCAATGCAACTCTGTTCCTCAAGCAAAATGCTTTATTTTCCTACACAGGAGTACATGGGTGCCATTCCCTGCTGTGGCAGAAAGTGAAAGGGGATGTCACTGGACAGAGAGGAAGCGAAATCTGTTCTTCACCATGCCAACTAATAAGAACAAAGGTGACTTTTCTCTGCCCAGCTGCATTCTGGATTCTGTTTAGTGACTGCATCGGAAAGTGGAGGAATACTGGGAGACTGCTTGGAACAAAAGCAATTGGGATCGAAAGAGCCGGGTCACTTACATTCCAGGAGCTCCTCTCTCGATTTACTTAAAAAGGTTTCCAGACTTCCCGACTGAGTTCCAGGTTGAGGTCTGCTGGAACTACGTGCTCTCTGAGAAGGACTTGGAGCTATAGTTATAGAATGCAAAAAATTGGGGAACACAAACACAAGGGAATGACAAACAGAAGTCTTCACTGAGCATACCAAAAAAGGCAACTCATTTTCCATTTTATATAAAACTACAACAAAAGCATCTTGCAGCAAAAAAGCCAACCAAGTTCAATCAAAGATTAGCCTAGTGGTTTATTTCCATGTCCTTCTGGCTCAAGACTGCTCACCAGACTGTTGACAAACTACAGGACAGGAACATTTACATGGCCCATCCAGAACCTGAACCAAAGTGGGTTTATTTGCCCCCAGCCATGCTGCAGCAGATCTCACTAGCAGCAGGCATTCCTCTTCAGACATTCACAGTGCTTTGCACTCCAGCGCCACTGAATGCCTCTCCCACTCCCTCTGGTGGCTTGCTTATAGAACTATGATGTGCTTTGGAACTGTCAGGGAATTCACAGTTGCCATTTCACCCTGCTATAAAAGTGGCAGGAGGAAAGCGACATTAAAATCATGTAGCAACATTCCCAAAACGAACTCCACCCCTACCATTTCACAAGAGACGAGCTCCAAAGGCTTGACAGTGTTTGTTCTCGCTACCACCCTGCAAGGTGGGTCATCACTTCTCATTTTACAAATCGAGAGCTTGACACACAAGACTGTTGGGAAATGGGAGATCTGAATCCCAAATTCATACATTCGTGTCCTATCCTTTCCGCAACGGACCATGGAGTGAGCAGTTCTGCTAGCTCAGCCCCCTGATCCTGCAGAGTTTCAGAGGGCAGCTCTGCTGGTCTGCAGCAGAAGAACCAGATTCCAGTCCAGTAGCACCTGGAGAGGCCAACAAGGTTTCCAGAGTCAAAGCAGGTAACTGATGAAGGGAGCCTTGGCTTTCAAATGGTTATCTTGCTGGTCTCTAAGGTGCAGCACACATTCTCCTGAAATCAGTGGAATTTCCTCCCAACCTATCCATACAGAAACGGGGTTCAGCTGTTTCTCGGATTTAAAGTACCACCATATATTTTCAGGAAAGGGGCTTTTGCAAAACTGAACTTACTGCGTTTAGCAGGTCGCCTTCTTTGCTCTGAAAAACAGAAAGAGGAAATTTAGTTACTCTGAAAGAAGGAAAACCATTTTCTGACCAGTTTTCTCAGAACATGGAAAGTGCAACTAATGACTAAGGATGATGGCAAGGCTAGCTGTGAGGATTACTCATGGAGACAGCTACCAGGAGGTTGATAAGTACTTTACTACTTTAACCAGCAACACAGTTGCAAAAAAAAAAGAAAAAAAGTTGAGGTAATGTATGACAGCCCACCTCAGCTGGGGAGTTTGACCTAAACCCTCTGTTTGTGTCAATGGCCTGCCATGACTCAATGGCAGGGAAATGTACTCTGCACGACTCCTGTTTTTACATGACATGAAGGAAGGGCTGAACCCAAGCATTAAATATAACAGCAACAATGAGACACCACTCGAGGTAAAGGCCTCTTTCAGGCAAACCCTTGCTTTTGGCCAAGCCATCAAGTTGTTTGGGAGGGTCTTTATATACTTAAACATGAGAGCCGGTGCGGTGTAGTGGTTCACATCACATCATGATTGGAGAGACCCAGTTTCAGTTCCCTTCTCTGCCATGAAGGTTGCTGCATGACCTTGAGCAAGTCACACTCTCAGGGCCACGGTGAGGAAAGCAGATGCATGCATTTATTTATATCCCGCTTTTCTCCCAGTTAAGACTCAAAGCGCCTTAGAACATTGTTCTCCCCTCCTCCTTTTACTTGCAAAAACAACCCTATGAGACAGACCAGGCAAGCTGAGAATTTGTGATGGTCCCAAGGTCACCCAGCGGGCTTCCATGGCAGAAGTGCAGGTTCAAACCCGAATCCCCCCGGAGTCTAGCCCAACAGTCTATCCACTACACCACACTGGCTCTCATCAGTGATCAGTGTATGATACCCTCAGCTGTCGGGAGGAAGGGTGGAATAAAAATGTACTAGACACAGTTATCTTGGACAATTATAAGGGCTTTGACATCAGAAACAGGACTAAACACCAGTCAAGTAGATATATCTTTGGCAAGGAAGATCTAACAAAGAACTTTAGAATTCCCTCTGCCTACCAGAAAGTTCACCCACCCAAAGACTTCAGTAACACGCAAAGCTAAAGTCAGACCTAACTCTCAGCTTTTAAAGAGCCAGTTTGGTATAGTGGTCAGAATGTCAGGCTTGGGAGACCTAGGTTTGAACCCAGCCGTCCCCTGCCATGGAAGCTCACTCTGGGCCACAGTCAACCTCACCTACACACATGAACACATGAAGCTGCCTTACACTGAATCAGACCACTAGTCCGTCAAGGTCAGTCTTGTCTACTCAGACTGGCACTGGCTCTCCAGGGTCTCAGGTAATAGTCTCTCACATCACCTTTGAACTGGAGATGCCGGGAATTGCAGGTGTATACAGAAGTATACAAAAAAAAGAGCAGGAAGACCGGGAATTGAACCTGGGACCTTCTGCAAAACAAGCAGACACTCTCCTCCTGAGCCAAAGCCCCTTTTCACAACCTAATGTGTTGTGTGAGGATAACATGTAGGAGAAGAGACTGATTTGAATTGCTTTGGGGAGAAAGGCCAAAAATACAGAAGTATACAAAAATATTCATAGTGACATTATTTAAACTATCATGCAAACTGCAAAGGGCGTTATTACATTTAAAAGACGTACAAAATACAAGAGGGGAGAAAAAAACAAGTTCTGTTTACGTTCTTCAAGGTTGCTTTTGTATTCTTGGCTAATTATATTGTTGGCAGCCTCCTCCTTGCCTGTTTGCTCTTTGGGGAGAAAGGCAGCATATGAATGCAGAAAAACTATGCAGAGCAAGAAGATGGGGAAGCCCCACACCTGCACCCTATGCCATGGTCCCCCAGCACGATCAGGCCCGTGACATTTTGAAAAGTTAAAAAACAAGCGCTAAAATGGCCCCAAGTCCCCTTGACAGACCCCAAGTGTGGTATTGTCTAACTTGGCCCTTCGGCAGAGAAAGGTCTTTCCCAGCACTTGTTAGTGAAACCACATAACTCAGGACTGGAGCCAGGACTTTCTGCATCCAAATCCTGTGTCCCACCACCTCTCCCTCCCCAAGGGATGACGCCAGTGCCAAAACCACAGCAGCTGTCCTGCTGATTGCACAAGACACTTGCATTATAAGGTTTTTTGCCAGAATTAGGCACAGCTGCACTCGCAAAGCAGACAGCGTGGCTGAAGATATGGAGTCATGCAATGGAAAGAGTTGAGCTTCCTATTGAAAGCGAGTGAGGCCAGGCAAGAAAAGTGCAAACTTAAACTGCATCTTTAAGCACAGTCAGGGTAATGGCCCACCACTGTAGCTGCAAAACCACCGCTAAGGTTGTATGGTGTTGTGTCAACATCTGGATAGACCTTGACTTTCTTAAGCCTTTGTTTCTATGCAAGACAGTGGGATTCACTACAACCTGGAGAAAAATGTCTTGCCCCTTTAAGAGAGGCTCAATATGTGGAAATGGGCAGCTGAAGCTTTGCATGGGATAGAGGTAAATATAATCACCTGGTAAATAACACCCCTTAGTAACAGAGAGCAAGATCACTCCATCTTATTCTGTGATTGATGGACACCACTCAGAGACCTCTGGATGACACCTATCTTGAGTAAGTATCAGCTACCTGTCAAATCCCATGTGATCTCTTTTTTTGCTGGCAGACACCCATTTGGAAACAACGTGCTCTGTTGCCAAATTTCTAGCGCTTGTGGTTTCTCTGTGCCGTTACACAGATGGGTTTTAATTAATCATGTTGTACTTTAATATTTATTGTTGTGTATTTTATCTTGTATTTGTTTTGGCTTTTCTCAAGAGCTTTGGTCAAAGAAGTGTAATAATAAAAGGAATGACATCCCCTTTAAGCCTCTGTTAAAGGGGCAGGACATTTTTTTCTCTCCTCCGGGTTGTTGGCAACCCTAGCTGTGTCTGAGGAGTGTGTTTCACTTCTCGATTGTTTGTCAAACTAAGGTGTGTCCCAGCAACCTGCCTTCCAGAGCCTACTAGGAACTCAGTGATGCAGCCAGCACCCCATCCAGTCACCTTTGTACTGCTGCAAGCCAGAGCAGCACACACCCATTTGCACAGTTCTGTCAGCACACAGTATAGCACAAGCAATAAAGCAGCTGTTTTCCCCCCAACTAGCTAACACTGACAACCGCTCTACTTGAGGTAAATTAGCACATCGAGATGAAGTGGGAGTGAAATGAGACTGATGATAGAGTCTGACCAGAACGTAGTTATTAAAAACTATTTAAATCTTTGGGAATGTGAGGACCCACTATTCAAAAGGTTAAGGTGCTAGTGCCCTAACCTGGATGGCCCAAGCTAGCCTGATCACATCAGCTCTCAGAAGCTAAGCAAGGTTGGCCCTGGTCAGTACTTGGATGGGAGACCGCCAGGGAAGTCCAGGGCCTCTGCGCAGAGGCAGGCAATGGCAGAACCACCTCTCTTAGTCTCTTGCCTTGAAAACCCTACAGGGTCGTCATGACAACCTGATGGCACTTTCCACCACCAAAGCAGCTAGAAGTTCAACAGATATTTGCTTTTCTAAAAAGAGTCCGTTTATAATGCCTACGGCTGCTTTATGAGCTTTTGAAGTACAAGCTGCTTCTCATCTGGTCTATGAATTCCCAATTGGGGTAATACTGCGAGAAACAGTTCTCACAGAGTAACTTTGTTCTTTCTGCCAGGTTAACGTTACAGCTGCCATTTTGTCTATGGATGCTACACGACTTCATCAGCATCTACAATCATGTTTATGATCATGAGGAATTGGCTACAACTGACGGAGAGTACAAGACTACTGAGATTCTGTCTTAAGAATATCACTGTTAGAAACCAATCAAGAATTTAGCGACTTATGGAGGTGTGGGTTTTCTGAGGAGATACTGGCAGAGCAAGGTTTCTCTAGAAATAAATCCCAAATAAAGACTGGATCAACCAATAACTAGTGTCAAGATCTTACAAAGAGTGATAAAGGTGGATTCGATCCCTGGCACTCCCAATTAAAGGATTTTAAGTAGCAAATGCAGGGGGCAAAGACCTTGCTCCGCTTGAAACTCTGGAAAACTACTGCCACTCACAGTAGACTTTACTGAACTGGACGGACCAATAGTCTTACTCATTATGAGACAGCTTCCTATGTCCAGTCACAGAGCTGGGAGGGACCAGTAGCCCATTAAGAATAATCACCAGCCTAAAGGCAGGAAAATCCAAAATCCAGACTACTGTTTGTCACACAGCCTAGAAAGGCAAATAATGGTCCAAATTATTGACAGATCCAATAACTCCAGTAAAATTAGGGACTGCCTCTCCTTCAGATCTATGGGAAATCTATGCAGTCTGGAATACACCTTCCTAAGATATGAAACATAAGGACAGGCTGTTCCTCCTTGAAGAACTGCTCAACAATCGAACCCCTCAGGCCTAAATCCCCCCAAATCTAAATCCATCATTCTCTCTCTCTCTCTCTCATTCTGCTTTGCATACGAAGCAAACAAAACTAACACTGATCAGCACTCACTGGTGTCTGCAGCATCCTCTCCATTTGACTCCTGCGAAGACTTAGGAGCATCTTTTGAAGCATCTTTGGGAAGGAAAAACACAGACCAAAACCAAAAATCAGACATATAATTCATGAAGCAGGATTCACTAAAAAACTGAACACACACAAGGCACAATGCAATGACTTGTAAAGCAGACAGTAGTTAGCAGTCTTGAAGCAAAGGGACAAGAGTTATTTCATGCTAAGCATAGCAAATGTGGATTCCATCAGCACACACCGGTCATAAGACAAGTCCTGTGGGTTGAGACAAATCACCCAAAATTCTGCTTCCGAATATGAGGCTCTCCACTTTGTTACCATAGGTAACAGCCACTGGTATACACATATGTACCCATTCATAAGATATGCTGTACAATGTGTAGCATTTGGCATATCTGGCATTGCACAATGACAGATGCACCGCCTCCCCAGCCAGAAAGATTCTGTTCTGAAGATTCCCAGCTTCCCCAGCCACAAGCAAAACTAGTTTACTAGGTGGATGTGGAGATTTTCAGGAAAGAGTTTCATTAAAAAATAGAAAAGCTTGCATCTACCCACAGAAAACTCCTTTCTACAAACACATATTACCCTTTCAGTGTTCAGTTTATACGGTCCCTAACATTTTCATGATCAAAATTTGTAAGCCAATTTCAACCTGATGTGTCATACCTTTTATACCCCCCAAAGCTTTAGGACTCCCTCTTCTTTGAATACCCAGTTCCAGTCTCCTCACCAACAACACTTTGAAAAGGCTACGCAGACATTAATGCCAGCGATGTGCACACTCATTTAACCATTGCTTCTGTCAAAACAAAAGTAATGTGTCTTCACCACAACAAACTGCATCTATCAACATTTTCAACCCTCCTAAAAATCTATGTCCATCTCTAGCTAATATTTGCTACTAAGAAAGGAATTTGGCATGCAGGAGTTGCATTCAGTGTTCCCTCTAAGCTGAGTTAGTGTGAGCTAGCTCACAGTTTTTTAGCCTCTGGCTAACAATTTTTTGTCATAGCTCAGGAAGGATGGCCCCAGAGCAAACTAAATTTATGCAGTAGCTGAATCGCTCGCTCACAACTCTAATGCCAGTAGCTCAGAAAATAGAATTTTTGCTCACAAGACTCCACAGCTTAGAGGGAACATTGGTTGCATTATATCCTTACTTGACATAGTGTTCTTTTTGGCTGGTTGTGGGGGAGGGTTTTTTCCAGATTGCCCAAATGACATTAGCGGCTTGGGTTTCCCGGGAACGTTTCCTGCAAGGAAATTATACACATTTAGTGATATGACTGAGATCAGGCTCATTACTAGCTCTGCACTGGGCACCCCCCTGTAATATGGGAGGTGTCTGATGGGACTTCGGCATATAGGCAGATATTATTCTTCTTGAACCTAGTTCTGTGTTTGCAAACAGTTGAGAAGAAACAGGTGATGTTACAAGGTAGAGGGACACACTAGGACAATTTATGTGCCACTGCTATGCCCATTTTATAAATGAAAAGAATGTGGCTGAGATTCTCAACCTGACCAGATGATTCACACACAAATCCAAGTCAAATCTGAAAGGACCCATAGCAAAGTAATAAGTTCCAGCTCAAATGGACTGGTTGCCTTTGTCAGACTCCTTTAAGGATTCCCTATTAAACCTATAACATCATGGATAGTTACATATCAGTTTGCAAGAAGACTGTGGTTTCCTAATATGCCAAGCAATCGTTAAACAGACTTTAGAACAACCATCCCCACAACTGCTAACAAAGGTAGTCAATCTCCAAAATTTGAACATGTTTTACGCACACACACACGTATGTGTGTGTGTAAATATACTGGCATTGTCAATCCAAAATATAGTAACACATAAGGCATATGCCATTAAAAAAGGTTTATATCAAACTAAGCACCTTCTGTTTTCTTATCCTGCGACTGAGCCACAAGCTGCTTCACCACTTCTTTAAGGCCAAAGGTTTTTTGATAAATTGTATGTATCAAGTTTTGATCCAAATCTATCTTGGGGATGAATACATCTTTGATAGAGGACTGTCGCAGTTTAGCTGCCTTCTGAAATAAAACAGAAAATTGTATAAAGATTCACACTTTATGCTGCTAGGATTCCAGTTATCTTAAGTGTAGCAGGGACGCTTCACTCATTATAAGTCAACAAAGACCACAAACTTACCACCCAGCAGAGATTTCTCATGCTTGATCAAGTGTAATACTGCAAAAGTAGTACCTTTTTGCCCTCTGCCACATGTTCCCATGTGTAGTGAAAGTTGAGTCTTACCACACAGTCACACACGTGTTTCAGCAGATGCACAACCAAATCCCTATGGGATTTTTTAGAACAATTCGGTCTATAACTGTTCTGCCACAGGGCAGACCAAATGCTAGGGAATTGGACGTAGGTTGTGAGGCACTTGCAAACTATTTCGTGGATGAAGTCTTGTCGTTCCGCCACGACCTCCCTGCCACAGTTGAAACAGTGAGTGAGCTTAAGGCTCCATGCATGTCTTCGATTCCGGTTTTGGATCATTTCAGCCCGCTCAGCCTAGAGGAAGTTGACAAATTGCTCCTAGCTGTTTGCCCTAAGACATGCTGCCTTGATCCATGCCCATAGTGGCTAATTAAAGCTGGCCGTGATAGGTTTCGAGGCACCTTGAGGGAGATTATCAACAAGTCCCTCGTTGAGGGACAGTTCCCTAGGGTGCTCAAGGAAGCAGTGGCCCGTCCTCTTGAAAAAAACATCTTTGGATCCAGATGAATTGGCCAACTATTGGCCGGTTTCCAATCTGCCCTATCTGGGCAAATTAATAGAGAAGGTGGTGGTGATTCAGCTACAGAGCTTTCTGGATGACACTTCCATCTTAGACCCCTTCCAGTCCGGTTTTTGCGCTGGACACGGGACGGAGATGGCACTGGTTGCCCTCACAGACAACCTCCGGAGGCATCTGGATCAGGGCAGATTGGCAGTACTGTCGGCAGTGTTCGACACGGTTGACCATCAGTTACTGACCCACCGCCTCGCCAACATAGGAATTCATGGGCTTGCCTTGCAATGGCTCACTTCCTTTCTCCAGGGTCAGGGACAAAGGGTGGCACTAGGGGAACAGCAGTCCAGGAGACACCCACTGGATTGTGGAGTGCCTCAAAGGGCAGTGCTTTCCCAATGCTATTTAACATCTATATTCGCCCACTTGCCCAGATTGCCCGGAAGCAAAGGCTGGGGTGCCACCAGTATGTTGATGGCACCCAGCTCTACCTGGTGTTGGGCGGCCGATCTGGACCGGGCCGGAAGACCAGGCATTACAAGCCGTGGCTGGTTGGCTTAGACTGAGCGGGCTGAAACTGAATCCGATGAAGACGGAGGACCTGTGCTTGAGTCGGGGCAGTTCGGGGGCAGGGATATCACTCCCAACCTTCAATGGGGGTGCCAGCACCGGAGGTTAGGAGTTTGGGAGTGCTCCTGGACGCCTCCTTAACAATGGAGGCCAGGTCGGCGTTTTACCATCTTTGGCTGATTAGGCAGTTGGTTCCCTTCCTCGACTGCAATGACCTGGCAACAGTGATCCATGCGATAGTCACCTCAAGATTAGACTACTGTAATGCTCTCTACATGGGGCTGCCCTTGTCACAAATTCGGAAGCTGCAGCTAGTGCAGAATGCTGTGGCCAGGCTTTTGATGGGCCTCCCCAGGTGGGAGCACACCCAGCCTGTGCTGAAGACATTGCACTGGCTGCCAATAGCATACCGAATTCGCTTCAAGGTGCTGGTCCTTACCTTTAAAGCCCTATATGGCCAGGGTCTGACATACCTGTGGGACCACCTTTCCCCATATATACCCCAGAGAGCAGTACAGTCAGGGTCTCAAAATCGACTGGCCCTCCCGGGTCCCAAGGATGCCAGGCTTGCTACTACCATGGCCAGGGCTTTTTCAGTGGCAGCTCCATACTGGTGGAATGAGCTCCTGGAAGAGATCAGGGCCCTGCAGGACCTTTTACAGGTCCACAGGGCCTGCAAGACAGAGGTCTTCCATCAGGCTTTCAACCAATGAGCCAACCCCACTATTACCACCAAAAATTTTAATTACAGAGACCTGGCCCTTGGTTTTGACATCTAGCCTGTGGCGCCGCTCGTCTTAGGAAGATCACTGAGTAGAACAATTGTCAGACCTTTGTCTGCACTCCTACAGTACGCCATCCTAAGCAATTAAACATCGCCAGCACTTCATGAACTATTTATAACTGAACTGTTTTTAGATGATTTTATGTGGATTTTAATTGTTATTTATGTATTAACCAATGTTAGCCGCCCTAAGCCAGCTTTTGCGGGGAGGGTGGGGTACAAATTAAATAAATAAAAATAATTTTTCTTTGCAATACATACACCTGTCTTGGTTCGGTTCCTAGTGCTGGTTCTGACTTTTAAAATCAACAACAATATGGGGCCAAAACAACTGTTTCTTCCCATACAAGCCTGCTCTAAGTGCCCCCACCCCTTTAACATTAGGCGGGGTGGCACCCAGACAGAGGAGGTTTTCAGTGGTGGTTCCCTGTTTCCAGCACTGTATCCTGAGGGCAACCAACCCAGGATCTCTCGTCAGCCCTCTACGTATCTAGCAAAGTCTCCTGATTCTGCCTGGGCTTTTGCAACATGAGGGAAGAAATTCCTTTCTTCCTTTCCTATGGTTGACCAGAGATTCTGACTTCTCAGCTGTTCCTGGCCTGATTTTAAACACTTTCCCTGTTTTACACTGCCGTTTTAAGTTTCCAACTGATTTTAATGTATTGTTTCACCGATGACTGGCAAACCATCTTAAGCTGGACTAAGAGACCCACTTGTGAAGAGGTACTGGGACACAAAAATCCCAACTTCAAGTACAGGCTAATGGAGTCTGAACTCACTGAGATTGAGAGGGAAACAGATCTTGGGGTTGTAGCGCATAGCTCAATGAAAGTGTCAACCTAGTGTGCTGCAGTGGTAAAAAAGGCAAACTTTATGTTAAGAGATTATTAGGGTAGGGATTGAGAATAAAATGTCCAATATTGTAATGCCCCTGTATAGATCTATGGTGTGGCCTCATTTGGAATTCTGTGTACAGTTCTGGTCAGTGTATCTCAAAAAGGACATTGCAGAGCTAGAAAAAATACAGAAAAGGGGAACCAAAATGATTAGGAGGTTGGAGCACCTTTCCTATGAGAGGTGATATGATCACCATCTTCAAGTACTTGAAGAGCTGTCATATAGAGGATGGTATGGAGTTGTTTTCTGTTGCCCCAGAAGGTTGGACCAGAACCAATGGGTTGAAATTAAATCAGAAGAGTTTTCGGCTAAACATTAGGAAGAATTTCCTGACAGTTAGAGCGG
>NW_015177044.1:329415-343353 GCF_001447785.1 Gekko japonicus | reverse complement strand
CTTTGGAGATTTTCAAACAGAGGCTAGATGGCCATCTGACAGCAATGCGGATTCTGTGAATTTAGGCAGATCATGAGAGGGAGGGCAGGAAGGGTTGCCTCAGTGCTTAGATCTTGTGGCCCTTTCTTACATGCCCAGGGAAATGCTGATCGCCACTGTAATGATTTCATGTTTATTTGTGTGGATGTGTCTTTAAAAGTTTGGTTGCATGGTGGTGAGAGATAGTCTAGAGTGTTTGAAACAGGCAAGTCGTGTGATTGGTGATTGGCAGAAAGGGGGAGGGGTTTTAGAAAATGTGTGTCAGTCAAGAGTTGCAGTTTACAGTTGATAAAGTTAGTTAAGTTCTGTGTATGAGAGGAGTGAGACACATCCCTGTGTGGGATAAGTTAGTTCTGAAGTCTGAGAGAGAGACAGTATGGTGTGTGATACAAGAGTTAAGTTTTGTGTATGAAGAAAAGTTGAAAGTATAAGGAAACAAGAAAGTAAAGTTGGAGAAACAGTGAACTTACATGACCTTGAGTTAGTGTTACAAAGTTACATGCCAAGATCCCTGACAGTGGAGAGAAAAGTGTGTGAAATACTCAAAGCAATTGTTCAGTATTTACCCATTCCTAGATACAGAGTCCTCCCACACCTCCTGAAACCTCACCCTCTCCAGGCTCCATCCCTCACATCTCCAGGAATTTCCCACCTGGAGTTGGCAACCCTATCTCCTTCCCAATCATCAACCTACCTTTATTTCCCCCTCACTCTTTAGCTTTCCACCCCACACACACCTGCAGCCTCTCCCATGCTCTGAAACCATGACTGCTACGTCACATTGGCTGTCATACGGGGCCCACTTCAGCAGCATATAAGGATACAGAGCCCACCATTTTCTCCAGGGGAACTGATCTCTGCCATCTGGAAAGCAGTTGTAATTCTGAGTGATCTCCAGCCAGTGTTCCCTCTAAGCTGAGTTAGTGTGAGCTAGCTCACAGTTTTTTAGCCTCCAGCTCACAGATTTTTGTTTTAGCTCAGGAATGATGGCTCCAGAGCAAACTAATTTATGCAGTAGCCAAATCGCTCACTCACAACTTTAATGCCAGTAGCTCACAAAGTAGAATTTTTGTTCACAAGACTCCACAATTTAGAGGGAACATTGTCTCCAGCCCTCACCTGGAGATTGGACACATTTTACCTCATAAGATCAAACTGTTTAGAATGTTAGAGGCAAAAGCCAATGAAGTTGCATATGCAAACGACCTCTGTGTTCCGAGGCAAAGGCCAATGAGGCTGCATATGCAAATAACCTCTGTGTTCTGACTGGCTATGGGGGGGAGGGGAACAGCAAACTGTTTAGAATATTGGAGGCGAGACTCAAGCAATGCAGCCAGTGGATAGGGACAGATTCTGAGTGACACACCAGGGCGCCAACCAATTTCGGAGCTTGTGGAATGTTCTAGAGAAGTGCCACCACCATTCGGCTTTTCTATATAAGGGAGATGCTTCTACGAAAGGCTGAAGAGTTTGGGATGAGACAACTAAGGGGGAACATGATAGAGGTTTATAAAATTATGCATGGGGTGGAGATAGTTGATGAAGAGAAAATTTTTCTCCCTCTCCCAAAATACTAGAACTCAAGGGCATCCAATGAAACTGAAGGGCAGTAGGTTGAGGATGGACAAAAGAAAATACTGCTTTGCAGTGCGTAAAATCTGGAATTTGCTACCAGAAGATGTAGTGATGGCCACAGGAATAAACAGTTTTAAAGGAGAATTAGATGGATTCATGGAGGATAAGTCTACCAATGGCTACTAGCTGAGGGAACCTCCACATTCAGAGGCATTAAGACTCTGAATCCCAGAGCCAGGAGGCAATATCAGGGGAAGGCCTCAGCCTCTATGCCCTGTTGTTGGCTATCCAGAGGAACTGGTTGGCCACTGTGTGAGACAGGATGCTGGACTAAATGGTCTGATCCAGCAGGGCCCTTCTTATGTGCTTATTACCAAAATAACAACCACACTGAAGCTTTAGATACCTCTGGTTGAATTATCGGAACCCACAAACTACCAAGTCACAGTTCTACACATAGTGTGAACGATCCCTCTGGCATTCAACACTTGCAGAATTCTACCTCATTTATTCCAGGTCCAATGTGAAAACCTTGTTGTTCCAGCCTATCATCACTCAGTGTTTTAGTTAAAAAAAATATTTTAAAGTAACCTAAGTAAACATGAGAAACTGAGATACAAGCATGTTAAATCTACAGAAACTGCCATAGGTACAAGCTTTTATAAACAGATGAAAATGCATGACATTCCTATTCCACCTACATTAAATCTAATGAATCAAAGTTCTAAGTCTTTCAGCAAAAGCACATGCAAAAAAGTGGAACAAAACACTTTTTACCTTTAAAAATGTAATGTCATCATCTTCTGTCAAGATCATTTCAATCTGGTCTCTCTCCCCCTGGATTTCCTTTTTCTTCCGGCCCAAGATGGTATGGACATATTCAAATTTGTCTTTAACTCTTTTCTCCTCTGCTGCTACCTTGGTCATTGCTGCTTTTTCTTCTTCTTTGATTAATGCTATCATTTCCTGGAACTCTGCCCTCAACAACTCCATTTTGCGGGCAGCTATCTCCTGAAGAGACAAACATTTGGAAACAGTTCACAGACGGTCAAGTGGGTGATGGGGCCAAAGGACAGTCAGTGTGCCACGCTGTCAAAAGTGGTACACTCTGATGTGGACTAATTCTTGTAAAATATCTGTGCAATCCTGCATGCAGAGGATGGACTCAAACTGGAGCAAAAATGACAGATAATGTACATAGAGCACAAACATCTCTGTCATCCAACTCCAAATTTGAATCAACCTGGTTTCCAATTTTCTCATATCTCACTACACATGATATACTGCCTGCAAACTCACATTATCATAAATGGTTGTTGTGAAACATTATTACAAAAGTTTGATGGGAAAAGACAATATTTGGCCTCGGCCACACGGGCAGGAAAATGCGGGGGGGAGGCGTGGCTGTTTGCCCCGGAGCAAACTAACGCGCGACTGCGCAATCAGGCTTCGGGTTGAGGTTCCGTCGAGCTCCCGTGGTTAGGGGGGAGGTGCCAATCACACACGCGGCAAAGAAGCGGAGCGGCGCAGCAAACGGGATTGTGTTTTGTTTTTAAAACTGAAATGTGCGCATGCTCCGTTGGGTGCTTGTGCACATCCGTGGAGACTTGGGGGGGGGACCTTTTTGCGAGGGGACATGGGCGGGGGCCGGAACTACCACAGGAAACGCGATCAGACGCCCGCCCTTGCCCCGCGGTTTCCGGAAACTAGTACCTCCAAGGTACTAGTTTTTTACCCCGCATCTTCGGCGGGAAGCCTCGGGTGCGCCACGGGAGCTCTACGCTTCCCAGATGTGGCGGTGAGATCGCGCCCGGAAAATCCACCTATCTTCCATCTCTCTAGCATGCCTAATGCTCCGTGTGACTGGGGCCTTTGTAATTCTTACTCCTCTAAATCTGCAGATCATTGATCTTATGTATTATAGAAGATCTTTCTGTTGAAATGTTAAGTTGTTCAATATTTCTGACTTAGTTATCGAGTGTTATTGAAATGCACTTCTATGTTAATGTATTTTTGTTAATGGCAATAGCATGTTATAACTTGCTTTGAAAAAATAATAATAATAAAAAAACTGGAGTAATTCTTCATAGGCTTGTTTTCCAAGAGTATGAAACTCCCAGAGATTCAATACAGCGCTTCAAGTAACTACTGAATAAAGCTGTCTGAATTTTTTTATACATAAAGTACTGAATTTTTATTCTGCCCTTCCTTCAGGGGGCTAGGAGTAGAAAGCACAGATTTTCCATTTTACCCTCACGACAATCCCATGAAGTAGGTTTGGACTAAGGACTGGCCCAAGGGTGCCTAGGGAGCTTCAGGGGGCAACTGAGGACTTGCACCTGTAGTCTAACGGTCTAACAAATACACCACACACTGTGTGTTTTGTATGCTTATGTTTTTACTGAATTGTTTACATATTTTATATGCACTATTTTTAAATGCCTTTTGATGTTTATCACCTTAGAGATCCTATTTAAGTGACACGGCAGCATGGAAATGTTTAAAATAAATACGGAGCTGGAAAACAAGGCACTAGAGGCATGAATGCCCGCACAGGCCCTCAACTCAAGTAACTTTAAATCCCACCTATACATTTCTACAACTACTAACTGATCTCCCAAATCATCATGAACCATTCATAAAAAAAGCGAACAACCAAAAAACCTAAGAACAGGCTGCAAATCAAACCAAGGTAACGGAACGACTTGGTTTTCTCTTCCACCAGAGGTAAGCCAGCTGCACATTTCCTAACACCCAAATCAAGCTATAATTAAAATAAATAAATTAAGCTAACTTACACTGGTTTGTTTCTGCTGCACCCGAACTTGATCCAAGGACTGTGAAGCTTTCTCGGTTAGAGCATAGACTTCTGTCAGTCTGTTCTTCAACTGAGACTGTTAAGGAATAGAAGGCTCCATTTTAGAATACGACAAACCATTAAGGCTACCCGTAAGACACTGTTCCAGTCTGAACAGCACTTCCTTCACCCGCTTGGGACAGTGCAAGGTCAGAGAAAATGCTCTGTTATAATCTTGCAGAGTGGAGCTGACTCATTCTCACGTTAAAAAGGTCAAATTTACAGCCAAGGTTTGTTTGTTTTTAAGAGGAAAACTTGAATACTGCTACCCAAGTCCATGCATGAAATATACCCTACTTTCTCACTTAAAAGGATTCCAAGCAGATCTCATATAACCAGGAATACAGCAAAATCAAGAGACATTGAGCATAAAATCTGTCGGTGTCAGTCAACAGAGTCCTATAAAGTCCATTCCAGGCCTTTCAAAACAGAAGGATGTAAACCAGCTTCCAAGAAGTTAGTTAACCAGCTAGGCTCCACCCACCCACCCCTTATCGAAAATGACCCAAGAAAGCTCTAGTTCTAGTGACCCAGGGGTCCTCAACATGGACACCATGACACTAACTACCTCCTTTCCTGGTGCTCACCAAGTGGTTTGAGAACATGGGTGAGGCCAGGTGCGGCTTTTGCCCAGAAGGTCTTCTGACTGGCTACTGGAGATCTCATGGCTATACAGATTTTTTTTAAAGTTGCTTCAGCAGCAGTTGCCACCTCAACACAAGTACCTTTACTGGGTCAATGAAGGGAAGCTGGTGCATGTAAAAATATTTTTAAACAGCATGGTCAAATGTTGAAGCATCCCTGACATTTTGTGGTTAGTGGAGGACATTTTGTGGTTGGCTTTGCTTACTGTGGCAGCCATTTTATAGTTCCACCACCACCCTGTGTCACGATTCCAAAGCTACCTGGAGGCTGAAAAGGGTTGGGGACCCCTGTTAAATTTCAAATAACAAAGCCCATTAAGCAGGGATTCCTTTCCCAAAGATGGATGGGAAGACATGAGAAGGACCATTTCTGAATCAAAACAAGAGATTGAGAAGTAGGTTTTGTGACTAACAAGGGCTACTGAGCTTAATATGTACTGAGATGCATCTTCATGAAACAGTGTAAAATGTACACAGACAACTTTCAGAAGGAGTTATCCCATAACTAGTGTGTGGAAGGGGAAACCTCTCCCCCACCCCATGCCACCTGGACACAGAATTCTGCCCATTTCTCTATTAATCTGAAAACAGGTCTCTGCCCCATACCCCGACCTGGATAGCCCAGGCTAGTCTGATATTGTCAGATCTCAGAAGCTAAGCAGGGTGTGCCTTGGTTAGTATTTGGATGGAAGACCACCAAGGAATACCACGATCACTACGCGGAGGCAAGCAATGGCAAACCATCTGTATTAGTCTCTTGCCTTGAAAACCCTACAGGTTCACCATAAGTTGGCTGCGATTTGAGGGCAACCCCCCTAAAAAAAACCCTTACCTCATGTAAACACATCCATATTTGCCCATAACTGGATGACAGTTGGTATTTCCCAACTAGCTCACCCACTCCTTTCTTCATGTCACTTCTCCTTACTTGACTAGTACTTCTGTGCTTCCCAACAAGCTGAACTGGCACTCCATACCACCTTGGGGAGAGGGGAACGTTTTCACGTGGCCTCACAAAAGACTGCACCACACTGGTTGGCACTCTCCAGACATGTTTCATTTGTAGTTGCAAAGCTCTGCGAGTCTGCTCACGTCCAGTAATCCCAAGGTACCCATCCAAACAATGACGGCCACTCCCCCAACCATGTTCCCCAGTAATTGCAGAAGACTCCCCAGAGATGTCTAATGCAGTGCTGAGCCAGGTGGAAAGGTCAAGCCTGCATCAACCTCCCTTCTTGTGTCCCTCTCCCAAATTCTCAGGCAGGCAAAGGAGAAGCATGGCTCCTGGCTCTCCTGTCCCTCAGCACTTTGGAAAAGGAAATCTCCTGAAGGCAGAAGACCACCCTCTCTGGTCTGGAATGGGCAACCCTTAGGGATGCCAGCCTCCAGGTGGGGCCTGGGGATACCCTGAAATTACAGCTCATCTCCAGACTACAGAGATCAGTTTCCCTGGAGAAAATGGGTGGGTCTGTGGCACTGGACCCCACTGTGGTCCCTGTCCTCCCCAGGCGCTTCCCATCCTGGATTTGGCCACCCTAGCAGCAACCCTGCCTCCCAGGGCTCACCTCCTTGGCCCCCTTGGCCTCTTGCAGAGGGACGGCGGTGCACAGCTTGTGCTTGACCAGGCAGATGCAGCAGATGCAGGCAGCGTGTTCCCTGCAGTAGAAGTCCAGGAGCTTGTTGTGGGCCTGGCACTTCCTCTGCTGCAAGTCCTTCATGGGCAGGGACAACTGGTGGCCTTGGAAGGCCGGGCTGTCCAGGTGAGGCCTCAGGTGCTCCTGGCAGAAGGAGGCCATGCAGGTGAGGCAGGTCTTGGCCGCCTCCGCCTCCAGGCAGCTGTCACAGGCCACCCAGGGGGCCCTGCTCCCGGCCCCCGAGCCCTTCTCCTCCCGGGCAGCCTCGTCGCCCCCTCCTTGGGTGATCTGGAGCTGCTCCACCACCTTGCACAGCACCGTGTTCTTCTTCAGCTCGGGCCGGCGGGCGAAGGTGCTCCTGCACTGGGGGCAGCTGAAGGCGTCCGCCCCGCCGTCCCCCCAGGTCATCTCCAGGCACGGCAGGCAGAAGTTGTGGCCGCACGGCGTCGTCACCGGGCTCTCGAAGACGCACAGGCAGATGGAGCAAGTCAGCTCCTCTTCCAAGCCGGCCAGGGAAGGGACGGACGACGCCCGCAGCAGCTCCGCCATGGCCGCACCGAGGACGGGCCGCGCCGACAACTTACCAGCTCCTGGGCGAGGAAAGTGAAACTCAGCGCGAGCGGAGCCGCTTGGCTCTTCCTCGAAATCACGTGGCAGGAGGGGTGGGCGGGGCCGGCTGCTGAGCGCTCCTCTGAAAGGGAACCGTTGCTCCTTGAGCCTTCCTGTAGAGACAAAAAAAGGTGCGAAGGCCCCCGGCTCCGTGGGTAAGAACAACGAGCCCCGGGCAAAGGCAAGTCCGCGACGCACGGACAAGCGAAGCCTCTTGGAAGTTCTGCCTGGTGTGTAAGTTAACAATACCCAAGGGCTACCGTGTAACTGATGAGGCTAGGTAACTAAAGCGCCGTGTATAATGATAATATGTACTGTATTTTATGAGGTATGATCACCATAAAGAAGACTTACACTTCCAAAATTAAGATAGTTTGTTATTTACATGCAATAATGCACCATTAACCGTGTGTAGATTCTAAAAATACAATGCTACAACAGCAAAAACTCATCATTTATACAGAATATGCCAAAAAGAAACTATTCAAATACAAGCTTAAAGTAGCAGTGTTTCTTAAGTCACATATAGAAACTCAGAAGATGCTGCACTGAAGCTTGAAAGACTACGGGACCAGTAAAAAAATCCCATTTCACAAATTCTTCCTCAGGTTTTAACAGCAACAGACACAGACTTCTTAAATTTAATAGTGGAAATCTATGTTCTGCCCTAGTTACATGATAGCACAGAATACTGAAAATGTCAACTCCAAACAGTTTCACCGAATTTACACCATTTCACAAGTGAGGGAATCACCAATCAAAAATTATGTATGCGATACTCAACCTATAAGAATTCACAGCTGTGAGTTCTTGTAGGTAGAGTACCATGTACATCAGTCTTTCAAATTCTGTGAAACACTACATGATTTAAGAAATCCTGCTACTTTAAGCTGGTATTTGAATAATTTTTTCTTGGTATATTCTGTTTGAATGATGAATTTTGCTGTTGTGGCATTGTATTCTTAGAATATGGTGCATTATTGCATGTAAATAACAAACTATCTTAATTTTGGAAGTTAAGTATTCTTTATTGTGTGCAAGTTATGCAAGCACTATCCTGAAATACGGTTGCTCAGAAGTCAGCCCAACAGATTTTGGTGGAATGTATTCCCTCGGTCAAAATGTGTTTCGGACTGTAATCCAGATCTCTGCTGTACTCACATCTTGTCTCTATATACACAACTTTATTTGCTGTAGCAACCGAATCGTTAGCAAATGTTTGTCGCTGGGTGGATGCGACAACCCAGTTGCAAATGATGGCTTTAGTGCAATATGTGGATGTAGATTTAGACTAGCGATACACATGCTGTGGCTCACAGCTTCATTAATTATAGTGAGCCAAAAGAGATACGTGCAATAATATAAAATATAACTATTAATATCAAATGCTTGAGTGGAAGCCGCCCTGAGCCTACTTTGCGGGGAGGGCGGGGTATAAATGAGACAAATAAATAAATATAATTCCCAGAGTGAAATAGGGTTGCCAGTCTCCAGGTGGTTTGGAAAGAAGTAAACATCCATGATGTATTATGCCAAAAAAGTCTCCAAAGACCGAAAATTTCTTTTTTCAATATTTCAGTTTACTGGAAGAAATTCAAACGCCATCAACACAACAGATCATGCATATTATCTCGTTTCGTGTATAACTTTTTCAAGGCTACTCATCTTGAAAAAGTTATACACGAAACAAGATAATATGCATGATCCGTTGTGTTGATGGCGTTTGAATTTATTCTAGTAAACTGAAATATTGGAATTATTGGAAAAAGAAATTTCCGGTCTTTGGAGACTTTTTTGGCATAATACATCACGGTTGTTTACTTCTTTCCAAACTTCCATCCCGTGATCTCTCTTTGTTTTGCAGCAGTCTCCAGGTGGTGGGTGGAGATCTCCCAGAATCACAACTTATCTCCAGGTAGTAGAGATTAGTTTCCCTGGAGAAAATGGCTGCTTTGGAAGATGGATTCTATGGCATTGTATCCTGCTGAGGGCCCTCATCTCCCCAAACCCCTCCCCCCCCCCAGGCTCCACTCCCCAAAATCTCCTGGGATTTCCCAGCCCACAGCTGGCAACCCTATCAGAAGGTTGTCTCTCCCCATGTTAAGGAATGAGATTGATACTTGCTTTATGGACTATGTTTATTGCTACACACACAATGGACTGTGCACATATACCCATAGGCTCAAAGAAAGCTGTACAAGTCAGTGACCTGTCGTGATGCAACACATAGAAGGTGCCTGCACAAGCCTTACATGTGAACGAGGTTTCAGTTATACAGTGAACAGCCTGATGAAGAAGCACACACCTCCATTATTGTGAGCAGTAAGAAACAACAGCTTTGAGAAGACACAGCCCCATTGTAGATCTAGTTGGGATCACGTACAACACATCCATGCTTTGTTCTACATTGGCATTTCCTGCCAAATGGACATTTGCTTCACAAAGAGGATGGCCGGTTGGATCAGCACTTCAGTGGAGCATCCTGACGCCAAGGTTTCACACCTGACCAGATGGCCCTCTTTGAGTAAGGTTTTAGATTTCAATATTGACCACTCCTTATAGGCAACCTCCCACTCCTATAGGCAACCAATAGAATTAGTTTTGGGACGGACTAACAGGAAGGTGGGCCAGGAGGTTGGCACCGTCAACACCTCCTGGGACCCCATAAAAGAAGAGAACCAGTCACATGGTCTCTCTCTCTCCTACTTGATCAACTAGCATCTCCCCTGCAACACCCCCCTCTGCTTTATACTCCCCTTTTGTCCAGCTTGCTATCCCCAACCCTTGCCTCTACTGCCCACACATGCTGGCTGGTTCTAGTCGTGTGTCAGACTCCCCTATATTTCTGTTTTCTCCCCATCCATTCTTCATTGGGATCACCAAGCTGTGAAGACAGATAAGTATCACCCATCATCAACCTTCCCTGCTAATGCAAAAGTGCTTATTTTACTACTGTATTTTTAAGGAACTTGATTGAATGTGTGCGTGCATCAGTATTTGTATGTGATATATTTTCTTAAGTAAAAGACATTTATTTTAACAACACCAGCCTCGACTCCCTCTCTGGTAACCCTCGGTGGGAACAGGACCTTGGTATAGTTGGCAAGCACCCAGTTTAAAATTTGCCAATTGCTGTAGATAAAGCAATTCGGCTAACACCCACCAGTCTTGAACCTAGTCAGACCTCCTGCATCTGAAGTTGAAGGGAAGGGCTTGCAAGTCAGCCTTAGGACACAGAACAGTGCAGCCTTCCAAGTTCTCCATAACTCTTTATTGAGCTGAAATTTGTTAATAAAATATTTATCTTAAAAGCAACCTAGGTTCTGGGATGGGAGTTCAGAGGTTGCATGGGGGAGGGGGGTTGGAGATGATGGACTTTTGGTTCTATCCCTGGCATGAGACCCAGAGTTCAGGGAGGCTTGTGGCTTGTCTTCCAGTTTTTGCATGATAGGAACTACGTGCCAACCACAAGCCCCACTGGAAATTGGCCTTGCCTACTTTTCTGAACCATGGAGCAAGTGCCAGCCTTGGTGTTTAGTCATGCCGGCCACATGACCACGGAAACGTCTTCGGACAGCGCTGGCTCTTCGGCTTTGAAACGGAGATGAGCACCGCAACCCTAGAGTCGGATTCGACTGGCTTTCGAGCAAGGGAACCTTTACCTTACTTTTCTGAACTATGGAGCAAGTGCCAGACTGGGGAACAGTGCTCAAAAGAGCCATAGGTGGTTCTCAAGCCACTGAGTGATAAGTGCCTTAGGCATATTTATTTAAAATATTTCTGTGCTGCCTTTCCACCCAAACAGGGTCCCCACGGTATTGAACATCAAAATATTCAACAAAGTAAAACAGCATTTCAAATAAAGTATGTATAAAAGATTTAAACAATACAAACATATAGACATACAAACACAACACAACCAGGGAGGAGGGCCAATGAGATTTAATGGACATATGCCAAACAGAACGAAAGTCTTCACTCACTGGTGGAAGACAGAGAGAGGCGAATCTCCCTGAGGGTTTCAGCCCCACTGAACACTGTGGATGGGGAGGTTCATAAAGAGTCAGGTGGTCTTTCTGGCCCCAAGCCATATATGGCTTTAAACGTCCATACTGGCACCTTGAATTAAGCCTGGAAGCAAACTGGGAGCCGGCATAGATGAGGTGTACAGGAGAATGAAGCGGGAGGGAGCACGATGGTAAGGTGCTATGGTGGATCTAGGATTAACTCTGCGTTGGGAAATTCCTGGAGATTTTGAGCTCCCTGCAAATAGAAAACCAGCAAGCTAGGAGTTGAAGCTTTCTCTATGCAGTGCTTTTTAAAAAAATTGCATGGACTTATTTATGTAAAGGGACAACCATTGCCCTCCATTCAAAGTGTCCCATTCCATTCTACCACCTCATTTTCAGGTATGGGCAAACCAGGTATGTGGTGGGGGGGGGGGTTTTTTAAAAAAATTGCATGGACTTATTTATGTAAAGGGACAACCATTGCCCTCCATTCAAAGTGTCCCATTCCATTCTACCACCTCATTTTCAGGTATGGGCAAACCAGGTATGTGGTGGGGGGGGGGGTAGAACAGGCTGTTCCACTGCAGATGGTATGTGGGGTGTCAAGCCCAGGGGATGCTTCCCCACCCCAGCATTCCATCACTTCCTAGCCTCCCTAGTAAAGGGCAGGCGTCAGGGCCCTTAAGGCTGTGGCATATAGCACAGTTTGTTTGCAGTAACGGAGTCCCAGGTTCCCATTTTAAGGCTCTGGTCTTGCTCCCACAATTCCTTACTTGCTGCTTTTAGCAGCCGCTGCACCCTTCCTACAGGGTTAGGCATTGAGGTGAACAGGCCACAAGAAAGTAACCTGCTGCTGTCCTGATCAGGAATTCTGCCTCTCTGGTTCATGGGAAGGCCCAACCCCTTCTGTCTTCCCATGCCTTGCCAGCTGTCTGGGTTCCTGCCCAACTGGCTCTTTAGCCCTTCTGCCTGCTCTGACTTTTATTCCCTTTCCTCCTGCCATGCCCACTCCCCAGCTTTGTTGGCCTACATTTGAGCAGGACTTTACTCCTGAGGCAGCCTCTCCCTCAAGGAGGCTGACACTGGCAGCCTTTAGCCCTGCTTGCCTGCCTTTTAGGTGCCCTGGGGGCCCAAGTCCTGCATTTCCCTCATCCTAGTGGCTACAGTGCAACCTCTCTTGGGGCACTTCCAGGGCTCCTCTGCTTTCTATCCTGGCATGGAATATCACGGGATGTGACAAAGGGAGACTGACATTTGTAATACTCCACCTTGTACAAACTCTTTGTACATAAAAGATTAGCACATCAGAAAGGAAGGTTCTGTCGTAACTTTTGGCATGCACCCTATTTGGATGGAGACCTGACCTGGATAGCCCAGGCTAGCCTGATATCTTCAGATCCCGGAAGCTAAGCAGGGTTGGCCCTGGCTCGTATTTGGATGGGAGATCTCCCAAGGAATATCAGGGTCATGACACGGAGGCGGGCAATGGCAAACCCCTTTTGAATGTCTCTTGCCTTGAACACACCACGAGGGGTCACCATAAACCAGCTATGACATGACAGCATTTTCTTCCACTTCCACCATTTGGATGGAAAGGAGGCATAGAGATGTTTGAAGCAGAAAATTGTTTAATTCAACAGGGAATTATTAATCAAGCGAACTGCAACTTTCTCAGGATTTGAGCCTGAATAACCCAGTATGGAGAAAGATCAGGATAAATTCATGATCCTTTAAAAGATATGACAAAGTGGGAAATATATGAAAGAGACACTTTCCTGGAGAGGAGATGCACATTTGAATGCATTTTTCCCTTCTGTCAGGAAAACCACAAACCCATTCTCTAAATTGCCTTTTTCTTAAAATCCTTTCTGGTTCCTCATAAGAACTTTTCAAATGGTAATAATGTAGGTATGGCCTGTTTCCATGTTTTTAAAATTATTGTGCCATTTTAGCTAGTTGCATTTTGAACATGGGTAAGTTTGAACAGAAATTTGGGAAACCTCTCAGAAAAATCTGTGGGTGCACGCATTGCCCTGGATCAGGGCCACTTTGATTTATTTAAGGATATTTGCAAGAAGAGTGGCTTCTCATTAAGCAGCTTTAAAGAGATGAGTTCAAACATAACACATTAAACTATGATTTGATCCTATAAGGAGGTTAGGGAAGCTTTAAGCTTCAGAAATTCTTTTGACTGCAGTGATCTATGTAGTTACACCTTTTATGCATCTAACCATGATCTGCCATTACATCCAAAGTAGCAAACTATGGTTTGCCCTTGCTCTGCAAACTACAATTGCAAATACTGGTTAGTTTTCACCCTGCAGTCCTGGTTTGCAAGACAAGCAGAAGCAACTTAAAACTACTGCATGTGAGGGAAGAGCATGAGAACAATCTGTGCCAAACTCAAGAGATGCCCAGATGAAAGTGTAACAAAGAGAACCATAAAGAATGTGTAATGATTAAAAAATGGTCAAATAGTTTCCCAACAGCCAACCAACCAAACTGGAATGTTAAAGTAGTTTATGTATCACCTTAAGCTTACTGAATTTTTAAAATATCCTAGGGACATG